>NC_091933.1:41475292-41745292 GCF_041260155.1 Ptychodera flava | reverse complement strand
CATAGTGTATTGACATTTTGGTGAAATTCCAAAATCATATTTTTTGCACAACCATGGACTTGTAACCACTCTAGTCTATTCAAGAACAATAATCTAAATAATCAAGCATACATAAATGCACAGAATTATCTAATTTTGTACTGAAAAATATTATTCATAGTTTCATCATAGACCCCAATGCATAGTGTATTGACATTTAGTGAAATTCCAAAATCATATTTCTTGCACAACCATGGACTTGTAACCACTCTAGTCTAATCAAGAACAATAATCTAAATAATCAAGCATACATAAATGCACAGAATTATCTAATTTTGTACTGAAAAAAATTATTCATAGTTTCATCATAGACCCCAATGCATAGTGTATTGACATTTTGGTGAAATTCTAAAATCATATTTCTTGCACAACCATAGACTTGTGACCACTCTAGTCTAATCAAGAACAATAATCTAAATAATCAAGCATACATAAATGCACAGAATTATCTAATTTTGTACTGAAAAAAAATTATTCATAGTTTCACCATAGACCGCAATGCATAGTGAATCGACATTTCAGTGAAATTCCAAAATCAAATTTCTTACACAACCATAGACTTGTAACCATTCTAGTCTAATCAAGAAAATTTATATCGATAATCAAGAGTACACAAATGCAAAAATTTAATTATTTTTGTATTGGAAAAAAACTATTCATAATTTCATCATAGACACCATGGATAGTGAACCAACTTTTTAGATGAAATTCAGAAATCAATTTCTTGTACACAAATGCACATTTTACTTCCCTATTCACGCAAAGTACATTTAAATACATTATCAAACATATATAAAATACAGATATAGCATGTTTTGTGGGGGTAAATTGTCAATAATTTGCCTGATTATAGACTACATGTATTATGATTTAAAATTTTTGGATGAAGCACTAAATCAGCTACATATTGCCTTCTTATAGTTGCACAAAATATGGTGACACTCCCTAAAATGTATGAAATACCATATCTCTTCAAAAATTCTTGCGTGATAAATTGCGACTGTCCCGTCAAAAACACCAGCCCTCCCCTCTGTAATTTGTCCCTAACATAACAATTGAACCAATTGTTATGTAAATTTGCTGATACTGTTTTAGTTATTCCTTGGGAGAATACCGCAGTGGTTTGGGGGGGGGGGTGTCAAGTTTTAAAATGTCGGACAAGAGGGAGGGTCACAGTTTAGACAGGTGGATAGGGGGAGGGTCACATTTTACGGTACAGGTGTTCGCGAAATTTACCCCCCCCCCCTGTAATTACTGAAAGCTCCATTATGGGCATTGCACTGAGGCACAAGTACAGTTGTACTAAAAACATACAAACAAACGTATTGAAAATTTGTACCATTTGCCGACACCTGTCATCGTTCACGGTCGGTCCCTTGGCGGTGCAGTCTTTTCATGTCGTCTGCGCAGCTGAAGATTACATGTAAGATATCGGTTGACTGTGCATCATGATAGAACAGCTTTACGACAAGTTTCCTGTTGATGATCTGGGCGGTGAATTACATCGTTTACAGCCGTAAATGAGCCACAAAAATCCAACCGCACTGAAAATACTCGCGACAGATAAGGTTGAAGGTGCACATAATATTTCCGATTTGTACCTGTCAGTGAGATTCACAGGTCATGATCGTGTCTGGTGGTACCGGTGCGGTGCGGATTTCAGATACGATGTAAAATCTAGGGAAAGTCAAACTTTCGCTTAGGTTGTTAATTAAAGGAAGTTTCGTTCTATTTAGGCAAAATATACGAGCAGACGACGGAAATACCTTTGACAAAATCACGAACGAGTTACGACACTACAGCTTACAGTGTACTCACTTCATGTTTTCCCTAATCCGCTTACTAAGATGGTAAATTCGGCATATTTGACGTCTGGGGACATGTATAATTCTTCGAGATAAACTGACTGGTGCGGGTATTATATCCACTGTGCATTCATAGATGTCGAAGAGCTGCTTGCTCCATGCTCTCAGCTGTTCATGTAACGATTTGCCAACTTTACTTCATAACAAGTGTATTGATGCTCCTGTTTTGCTTGATAGAAAACTGCCAATTCTTATGTTTGCAGATGATATTGTGTTAATATCAACCTCACAGCATGGTTTGCAGCACTCACTCAGGTTGCTTGAATCCTTTTGTAATAAATGGCGATTATCAATAAGTCTCAAGAAAACAAAGATTATGATATTCAATGCAAACTTTAATCTGCATAAATATCTACATTTATGGTAAGAGATTAGATAGTGTTTCCTCTTATACTTACCTAGGTATCACTTTTATTCCATCTGGAAATTTTAAAAAAGCAAGGCTTACTTTAAAAAACAAAGCACTGGGTTCTCTATTTGCTTTTATGAAAACCTTGAACTCTCAAAGTGGGACGCCAGTGATGGTACAACTGCATCTTTTTGACTCTCTAGTCGAACCAGTGTTATTTTATGGATCAGAGGTTTGGGGAATTACTTATTTAGAAAAATAAGTCCAAAAAAATTTAATGATTACTTCCTGAAACCTAAAGGTGAATTTGAAATTGTTCAGATGAAGGCATGCAAACACATTCTTGGTGTTAATAAAAGTGCATGTATCCATGCCTGTTTGGGAGACTTGGGCGTCTCCCACTTCTGCTATGTAGTATTGTTAATGTGATTAAATATTGGAATCATTTAGAAAGCCTTAAAAGAAATAATCTCCTTGCTATAGCTTCTGAACTTGAAAACAAATTGCATGAGAAGGGTCAATCTACTTTTTAGACTTTGTTTAATCTGTCTTTGCATTCTGTGATTATTTGCACTTAATGAGAGAGAAGAATTGTAAATTATCTACAGTTTTTAGGAGAGTAAAACATTCCTTGAAAGCAAAGTTTGTTGATGTCTTGAAGAAAGCCATAGAAAGTAATGAGAAACTAAATATTTATTGTGAAATTAAAACTGTTTTCAAATATGAGAAATATCTGTCTTTTGTTCAAAATTCTTTTGATGGATTAACAAAAACAAGAATTTCAAATCATATTTTCCCAGTTGAAGTTGGTTGTTATAAGATCTGTCTTCTAAGGAAACACGATCAGGTTGCTCTGCTAATATTTGGGCATTTTTTTCCATGCCAAAAGAATTTCGTCTGCGAAATTGCGGTAGATACTTTGCTAAACTTCTTGTCGAGTTGATGAAACGAAAGTTTTGCTGCTTTCTGACGTTCTGAACAACAGTAGAGGTGTCGCTATTGATCTTGGTCCGTATTTTGACTCGTTGCTGCGCAACTTTACAGCCGAACTATTTCCTCCGTTGCATCTTAACTTTCCCCACGGGATCCAATGAATATTTAGCCAGGGCGATAATCCTCCGCGTTGGTGATCAGTACAAATAATTAATGGGGTGATTAGGGTGGGAAGGTGATGGGTATTGACCGGGGTATTTTGAAATACTACACGGAGATAGTGATGTGGTAACTGTATGCACACTGACACAGTGCTGTTATAAAAACTGTTATATCTATACGATATGTATTGATCATGTGCTTTTACCTGTGCTTTTATAATCATGTGCTTTCTTCACTTGAAATGGGACGAAGGACTGCAATATGCAGAGTTCAATGACATCATATACATTGTTCTTTCCCCTTTGATATACTTTTCCATAGCACTGTTCAATAAAGTTACCTTACGATTAATTTGAATGTCTGACGTGGTCACAGTACTTCAATTTCTTAATTGCGAAAAATCATAATGGCTGCAGCTGACCCAAGGGCGATCCTTCATTTTAAAATGTTTATATCAATAAAAGATCAATCAAGCTGGCCTCAGTGAAAGGTTGACACTAAGGATATCTCAGAGTTTGCTTTCTACGCCCCAATAGACTCCCTTGTTCAAATGGATTCAAATATTTTGGCAGGACGAAAGGAAACATTCTACCGTATGAAAGACAAATTTAAAGAGTAAGGATGCCTACTGTGAATGTTGACGTAATCGCAAGATAAAGCAAGGTAAACTGATTGGCCAATGGTATAGTTGTCATTATTTCATCAGACCATTAGCATAAAGTTCTAGTAGATTCTAGATATCTATATCTTTACTTTACTGCAAGCAGTGCCTGCTGATTCTATTATTCAACGATGTTTCTGCAAGCGTGAAGATGCCAAACGATGTAACTGACTTCACGAGCAACTCACATGGCGAGTTACACTAGAAACAATTTCGAACATGTATCAGCCATGTTTCTTCGGATAAAGCAAAGCCCGCTGCACTGCGCTGCACACTCGATTATTCATCAAATTCACCCCAGTCCAACTCGGTTGCTCTTGTAAAAACAACACCACAATATGGTTCTGTACCATGGTAATTCGGGAACACTTTCCCTTTCATAAAGCCGTACGCCACGTCACCCATCACAAAATACATTCACGCCAGCTCGCACTGAAATGTCTCTCACTTATACATTACCATAATCATAATTTCTAGACGGTTCTGCGTAATATGTGTCATCGAAGGACAATGATATTATCATCATATTAGTCATGTGGTTTGAAGGTTTCTCAGTATATGAGTTGTAGTCTGAAAGCAATACTATAGCCGTAAGCTGCTTAAAATGTGTTGGGTTGGATAAGCAGATTGCGTCAGGATTTATTTTCTTGTATCATGCTAGGAAAGAGAAAAATCTTAAAAATCACTTCGGGCTAAGAACAGACGACTGTGCGTTTCTGCCGATCCAACCTAACCATTTCCTCTGTTTGTCAGAAATCAGCAAAACACTGATCTATCTTCCCAATTTCAAGGGCCAGACTACGCATGCCGGACACCAATTCTTTTATATTTCGACTTTATCACAAATCCAATGACTTCAGCGATCAAATATCATGGCAAGTTCTGATAGCCTACGGCATTCTTTCACCTGGAAAAGTGGTGGTGGTGTTGGTGGTAGTAGTAGTAGTAGTAGTAGTAGTAGTAGTAGTAGTAGTAGTAGTAGTAGTAGTTGTTGTTGTTGTTTTCGACACTAACATTTATTCATACTTAAGTCCCTGATCACATTAAATTCTAAAAATGTGTACAAGGGAACTCAATATGAATAACAAAAGTACAACTCAAAAGCATAGTACTCGATTAAAATCACAAAAGGAGAAAACGAACAAACTTACAATCATAAAAGGATTATGCAAATCGGTAAACTAATAATAAAAAATAGAAAATAGAAAAAGTAAAAAAAATCAAGTGATGAAACTCAGAAATTCAGAAAAAGTTGACCGTTGTTTACTCTACAAATTGCATCATTAAAGGTCCATGTCGAAATGAACAAGTCTGTATTTTGAATCCGTCTGCAATATTCAAATTCTAGAAGTAAGCGTACTCGTATGCGGGTATTAAAAAATTCTAGGGGATCAACTGGATCGATATTATGCATTTTATTTCTTCTCGCAAGATGAATGGCTAACTTAGCAATGGTCGTCACATAAATGAAAAGGGAAATGGCACGTTTACTGACAATGATATTGTTTTGCATTGGTGGATTGATGAAATACCAGGAAATAGGAATGAATTCATTGGCAGAACTTAGAAAAGAAGTTATTCTTGAGACACGCTCCATTAACAGCTGTATTTTCCGACACTCGAAAAGGGCATGTATAATGGAATCTTCCATGTCACAAAGTGGACAAGTAGAATTCAAACGAAAACCAGCACGATGAAGAAAGTTTCCTATGGCGATAGTTCCTGGCTATATATAACGCGCCATGAGTAGTCGCCTTTTTTTTAGTGATCGGTGAAACATAGCAAGCTTTAAAGTTAGGTTTTTTTTACAGTATCTGATAAACTAAGGATATCCTTCCATACTGTGTCAATGGCATCTGGACAACAAATTGAATACTGAACTAAGATAAGATATTTATAAATCGCACCTCTTTCCAGTTTATAAAAGGCAAGATTGAGTTCATTTGAGTGGTGTAGTTCAAAACAATAGTGAGAAGGAGACGCATCAGTTGGCTACTGATTTTCCAGGTAATTACTGATAATTGATTTCATACTATCTGGGATGGCATAATTGATTTCTCTGAGTGTCCGAGTAAGCAAACGACAAGAACGGATATTAACTTTACTAGCAATGTCTGATGCTAACAACCAACGTTTCTCATGAGTATCAATTAAATCACCGATTGTAGTAATTCCAACGATGTAGTAGTAGTAGTAGTTTTTCAAACATCTGTAAGCTTATTTCAGAGGTTCCTATTTAGACATGCTAGAACTAAAAAATGAAATTTTTTG
The DNA here is from genome assembly GCF_041260155.1 of Ptychodera flava. Classification (NCBI taxonomy): domain Eukaryota; kingdom Metazoa; phylum Hemichordata; class Enteropneusta; family Ptychoderidae; genus Ptychodera; species Ptychodera flava. The sequence goes on along the minus strand of NC_091933.1, from coordinate 41,739,012 downwards.
CTAGGAACCAATGGAAACATAAGATTAACAAAAAATAAAAGACAATTGCTAACAGGGCTCAAAATTAGCGTTAGTCCCGCGTGCACGGACTACCAACTTTTCTCTGGGGCTACCAAATATCCATGAAATGGTAGCCCACACGCACGGACTACGAAAGCCTGCATGCTGTGCCCAATTATATTACCATGCCCTGCCCAACGCATTTTGTTGGTCGAGCTGAACCACGTGACTGACCACAAATACACAGTAATGGTTTGTTTACATGCCCGTGAATATGAATAATAAGATTAACAACTCAAAGTATCGTAACTTTACAGCTCAAACATAAATCATAATCGATCACAATATAATGGAGCACTTGCAGGTCAAGCTGAGATACTTTTTTTCTGAAAACATCTCCGCATTTGCCAATTTTTTGCAGCGCGTGTGACAGTGCGTCGCGTACTGCTCAGTTTCTGGGGCCCAGTTGTCGTTCGCTCCTGAAATTTTCGGAAATTTTGACGGTTTTCTTGGGTTCGCTGATAATATAATGGAAATAACAGACTCCGCTCTGACCATTATCGTTTATTTGTGGGCGCGGGCTCGAGGAAAGCCAAATTAACGGGTCGGCAAGCCTCGCCCGTTAATTTTTGGCTTTCCTCTCGCCCTTGCCCACAAATAAACGTTAATGGTCAGCGCGTCGCCCGTTATTTCTATATCCGTCACTTTGGGGCAAGCCATTAAAATGCATTCAAACCAAGTTGGACATCGTGTCGTTGTCATGGCGACTATCAAAATTTGCATACAACTCTGAGAGTAAAACATGTTGTCAATAGGTCAGCAAACTTTTGAGTATCACTATCGTCCATTATACCTGTTTTCTTGGGTATTAAAGGTGTGCAATATTCATATCATATGACTAGAAAATTCACTTCATGGGCAGGATCTAGAAAAATAGCCAAATATGCGTGGGCTACCAGCCACTTTCACTGGGCTACCAACTTCAGAAAATGGTAGCCCTGTTACAACAAAGTGATGGTCGACATGAAACAGAAAACCTCATGAATAACAAAAGTGAACATCAACAAGGAAAATTGGTCTTTTAATAATTCAAAAGGGCGATACAAATTACCAGTGGACAAAAACAGAGCAATTTCTTATTGTGAAAATTGAGCTGGCCGTCATGAGTGTAACCCACTCTGTGCAACTCCGTTTTTCTCTGCGAGTTGTTTGTCAATTTCGTTTTTTAGTTTTTAGTATTCAATTTAATGTCAGTCATTTTTATCGTTTGATATAATTAGAAATCCTGATATATTAGCACATGTTTCATGCAATCGGGGTCAGGTTCCCAGAGGTTTTTCGTCTTTTTCAGTGGAGGTATTTTATCTCTGTTTTTTCCTGAGCGGTTATGTGTATTTTGGTTTTTTCACGCTTTCTGCTTTAAGTATTTCGCTTTCGATTTTTTCCCTGTGTTTTTTTTACACTCGTTTGGTTTATTCTCTGTACCTGTATTTGTTGACACAGTCCTTCGCTGTTGTAGTCCCCTCGATTACTAATAAGCATTCGGTCCTGCACAGACTGGTGTACGGCCGGGGCACCGCAATCCTAACTCTGATTCATCTGATACTAACCAATCAAGACAAACGACAGAATTCCAGCTTGCCCTCTCCTCTAGGCAAAGATACGAATATGTTGTACGAAGTCCAACCAATGGGCCGATGCCACCTTGCATATAGATATTATTTGATCGATAATGCTAGCAATTCATCTCGCCTTGAACAGCAAAAGACCTGCTGCAGTCTCGCTCGACAAACAACGAATTTACTCGGAAAATTTGAAAATTTTCTGTTAGGTACCGACACCAAACCCAATTGCAAATCAAAGCTATGACCCAACCAATCCAATTTAAGCTACTGCTGCCACTGACATTTGTCGTCAGCCAGTAGGAAACCCAATCGTCCAATATCAGACTAGACAGAACGACTAACCTCCATTGCTTTCTGCTGCCCCGCAACACCCTTTAAACCATCACCAAAAATATCCGAGGGAACGCCACTAACAAACAAGAACTCTTGTTACTTTGGTAAAAATGTAAGGCGCCGTAGACAAACCAAAACATTGAAAACCTAAAAGAGTTTTATGTTGCTCGAAAATCTCAACGTGACTGTATGCTGACTTGATATCGGACGAAAACAGGTAATCTCATATCGAAAATATTTGCCGTTTTAGAGAAACATCTTCACAGCGAAAGTTGGATTAACAATCTACAATCTAACACCAACCATGATTTCTATTGTAAGTAACAGTGACTATCAAAGGACTGACCACAATGGGTGCGACAGGATGAAATCTCTTGTTCAACAAACTGAGCGTGAGACAACGCAGAACCATTATTTCGAAAGAAAGGTTTAAAATGGCAAATCTTTTAACGGCAACTAAACAACCATGCTTAATAACACCAAGCACGAACTCGCTGACACCTTTTGATTCCCAAAAATCTGCCAATCTGCCTCTTGGACTAACTGGCAATTATTCGAAGCACAAACAGAATGACAAGTATCCACAGACAAAACTGCAGAATGGTCTAAATCGATAAAACTGTCCTTTGAATCATCAACATTCTGTCATTCACGAAATCAGCAAGAAAACAACGATCAAACTCGTGCAGAACGAATTCTATATCTACCCCAGTAGTAGGAAAACTGCCTGCAGATTGCACCATCGGACATTCATTTCGCCAGTGCCCTGCCTTACCACAACCAAATCATGAACCAGGCTTCCTAGCATTGAAAGAACTGAACGTTGATGACGCCGCTGATGAAGTCTTTTTCTTTTTCTGGAGGGTATGGACTACAAGGAGAATAGCTGAAAGCCAAAGCCTTACTACTGATGCCTGACGTAGAAGTAGTGGTAGTACTAGTAGTAATTTATTTATAAAGCGTCCATATCCACGATCCAAAGATGCCGCATAAAATTTGAAAATGCTATTAAAACTGCAAAAGACACAAGTAAAATTGAGAAATGTTCACAACTAAAAGGAAAATATAAAAGTGTGAAAAATTGAAAATCAACAGAAACCAGTGTAATGTTTACATTATAGCGACACGAGAACGCTAAACGCTATCCATGCCCAACTGACATGTCCAGTTTTACTCAATTTCTAGTAGTATCGAGTGCCCACTCAATTTAATGATATGGAGCATGTTGGAAACAAATACTTGGGATGAATATAAAATATTAATGATCTTGTGATATTCCATCACGAGAGCAAGTGAATAACTCCATTTCCCTCTTGGGAAATGATTCGCGCAATTAAGTAAATGTATTTCGATTCGAAATGCGTTATATGATAAACTTAAAAGATTACTTTCATATTAATCCCTTAAATGCCCCTCTCTCCAGTTTTCAGATTACTTTTATATTAACTCCTTTGATCTCTCACTCTCCAGTTTTCTCCGATATTCTCACTGTATTACCCAGGCACGTTTTGTACAAGACACATACGACTTTCTTTTGGTTCTCTCCTCCTCAGTTTCTTTATGAGTCCTGCGACCCAATACTAAAAAGCCAGTTCTACTGCTTATATTTTCAATTTGTAGGTCCTTCTTGTCATGTTTGCGGAAAAATACAAACAAATAAATCTCTCAGACGAATCTCATAGGTGTTTGTTTACAAGGTGTTTGATTTTAAAGTGCTTTAGAATGATAATACTTGATGTCATTCGTTCAAAGCGACGATCATATACTTTCCAACTTGATTTCTTTATTAATACATTGATCAGAACAGTCTCTGGAAACTTTATATCATAGCAGATAGATATTGCCCTTTCACTTCAGGGGGTTGTCTTCAGTTGTTGATCAAATTCGAACTAAAGCTCACATTTCTGTCAATTTGGGTCGTCCTTCTCGGTCAAGTCAGCCAAGAAAATGTGGCTGACATTTATAGATGGCCTTTCCTCAAATAATTCACTGCGTTGGTAATTTTGTGTTTGGGGCTCCAATTTCATCGAATTTTAGAGCAATTTTAAAATTTGAAGGTAATGGTGCAAAGGTTCGTTGAAAATGTCTCGTAGGTGACTAATTGTCCAATCATTTCGGTAAATAATCTGTCGGTTTCATCTTGAAACTGCGAAACCTCATCATTTTCGTCTCCTTGTATGTCACAACTGTGCGAGGTATCAGCCTCGCTATCGCTTGTTCAACTAGGTTTTGTTTTCGTTTTAATGTTGACAGCATTACAGGTCAAAAGAAATTTGCACCTGCTAGTATGTAACCCGATTATTCCGAACACTATAAATACGGCGTTTTATATGAGTGACGCGCCTGCAATTTAGCGCACGTGTCAACTTATGCTGTTTGCCTTAGACAGGATGCCACTTTTTATCCTATAACTTGTTTGATGAGAGCACCTTTTTTAAGTCCATTCATGGCCAATGGAAGACCTACTGATACAACGGAAAAGAGAGTTAAGTAAATGATTTCCTTCTTAAGCAAATGTATTACAAACACAAACGTTCAACAACAACTGAGAGATTAAGTTCTGTGTTAATAACAAGGATGGATCTACAGAAAGCTAGAAAAAACTTTGTACAGCCTATGTACAGCACCTATTAAATTGCACTTTCCAACCGGCACATGTTGAAGCTCACGGAGGGAAGAATTCCAAAGTTGCATAGTTACAGGAAAGTCAGAAATTTCTACTGGCTAACAACTGCACGTTTTAGTTAATAAGGTTAAGGCCAACTTACTGTTCTGAGTGTTATTTATAGCTAAAATACCCTAAAATTCTCATATATTAATGCTTACTGAAGGTTCCAAGACAATAAACTATTCAATTTTGGTCAATTTTGCAAAATTCTCGTAAGTGCTTCTCTGAATAAGGTCATATTTAACAGGAATTCAAAGGTGTTCATGGGATTTACGAAAAGCGAGATTTACTAAAATCAACTTAAGCTGATCATGAACAGTAAAGGGATTGACAATTACGCATGCAGTATTCAGCAATGTTTGTTTCAAAGCGCAAAGGCCAGTGTTTTCATTTCATTTGAAGCCGCACCCGTAAAAAATATACTGTCAATGGCGTCAGTCTGTTGGGTAGCATGCGCCGTGTTCAGTTCATCTTATGCTTAACCAGAAGACCGAAAAATGCTTGATTTTTTAATTAATTTAATATAACTTTTTCGTGATTTTTTTAAACGTCTACCTCATCTGCTCGGTGATAATGTTATTAACCGTGTCCTTGGGAACAGCGTTCATTGGCGTGCATTCACACGAAGCCTTTGGAACTTCCAGCAGTGAATGACAACATAATAAATTCGAAAAGGATGTCTGGGGTTTCATTTAACTGTTCTAGATTTTTTATTTACGGTCTCTTAAACATGTTAGACGAAGGATTAATCACAGGCCAAGAAACTGTCACGTCACAGAAAACGATCAAGACCCTCTAAGAAAAATCGCAGACAGTCTTTGCAAGATTTACGCAACAGCTTTTGATCCCGCAAGTTTCGACTATGCAGTGTTTGCACAGGGAAAGGAAAATGATTTTTTTCGAGGACATTTAAATTTACTGTCACGTTGTCCTTATGAGCTCAGCTGTTTGCAAAGAATTGAATGTTTACGGGCGCTCATATTCTTTTCGTGGAACCTTAAACGGGAAGTTACAGGGCCATGGGCGCACAATAGGGGGATTACTGATGACGCACCATTTGCATACACTGGGCGGGAGTGTTGAATTCTCATAGCATCGCTTTGACCGGATTATAAATTTGAATAATAGTGATGGGCACTTTCGTGGCGTATGCAAAGAGGGGTCAAATGGTCGTACAAGGAACACATTTTGAAACATATGCGTTCTCCAACAAACAACGGAACATTTTTTCAGTTTATTTTCGACTCAAGTTTAATCGTTATATATTCACAAACATCATAATGCAAGATTCAATGACAATGAACGCCCGAAACATGGCTAAATTATGGGACTTTGAGACCAAACACGACACGTCTGATCAGTAGCGTGGCTTTTTTACATTTGCATAGATTTATGATAATCCGACTTTTAAAGGGGAAGTTCCTGTTTAAGCATTACTGTGCAGCAGTAATGATGTATGCGTATGTTTGTGCGTTTAGTTGGTAAGCAATTGTAGTTTGAGAGATCAAGCGAACACGTGTTCTTAATATAAGTTCAATTTTAGCCGTAGGCTAAAATACAGGTGAAACAACTGTCTTATCATTTTTAAATAAGCCCACAAGTAATTTTCCTAAAGTTACAAGTAATTCGACCCCAATCACAACGACATCCTGGATACCTGAGGTCTCTCCGCTGACTTGCGAATTGCCTGAAAACAAAGAAAATTAGTGTACAGTCTTCTAGTCAGGGTTTTACCCTTTAAATTAATGTCACGTAACCCAGCAAGATGTTCCGATATTTAACATAATACTGTGCAGGCCATACGTGCGTGACAACTCCAGAAAGTGGGAGAAAATATCTCGCTGATTTAGAGACATGCAGTGAAAACAAACTGCTCCCGTTGCTGCAGCTGAAACTAGTTTTTTACCTGGCGTCATTTTCCTGAAATATCACCCCCTTGCACCTCTTAAAGTGATCGTTTGCTTCTTTTCCAAAGGTCGTTGTTCATGAACATCGGGTCGTATTTTTAAAATAGTTCAACCGAAAGTGAATGAACCGGATCAACCTCTACGGCTTTTACTTATTTTCCATGTCATGTTTTCTCACTCACTATCCCTGTCTTTTATCTCCTCAAGGTAGTTCGCGCCTCGAACATGAAAGAATTACACTTATATTCGAACTTAAGCAAAGTTTTAACCATTCACATTCAAAATCAAGAATAAAATTGGTGGTCATTGTGTAAAGTTTGGTACTAGAGAAACAAATTACCCAATATTTACCAATCTTTGAAATTCAAAATGGCTGCCATCATATATCTGTGTTACCTCAATCTGGAAAATAAAATCCTTGGTTTTCACAAAACTAAACCTGTCAAAAATTATGTACTCCATTAGCTTCAAAATGAGCAGCCCTAACAGGTGATAGACACAAAAAAACATTGTGACAGTTTGAGAGACCGATCATCTGTCCCCAGACCGTCTGCTCCATCCTCTGAACATCATTTGCCATGCGCAATCATGACGTGGACAAAAACAACTCGTGACATTTAGTGCAATCAGTGTGAACTACTTTCAAGTATGTGTTCAAAGAAATTCGGTCATCTATAGCCAATCTCTGAATTTTACTTGGGTTGTCAAACAAAAGGAAATGTGCCGCCAAAATGGTATATAGTGTTGCTGTCGACGTTCAATGAGAGAACATGGCTGGCACAACTCTTACCATATATGGTTATGGGCAAATTTTGCGACGACTGAACGGCTTACAGGTTATTTATGATATCAAGTCGTAAACTAGTTTATATTTGTGTCACGATAAACATTTTTGGTCTGGTGGACGCGATATCTGCAATTCGGGTATAATTAGTGACACTGTATACTGCCTTTTTGGCGATCACAATTTCTTTGGCCGGTTTCTCCCGAAGTGAAAAGAGACACTTGAAGCGTTGTTGCAAATGGCTTACCTGTGAATACTACGCCGACCAACTCCAAGTCAAAATTCTGCCATGAACTCTGAAGAGTATAAAATCTCAATAGATTTGCCATCCAAATTCTTTCAGCAAATGTTTTAGGTGAATATGCCACTAAACGTCACGAAATTTTATTATGGGACTTTCACTGTTGCTTTGAATGCATCCGGAAAAAATCCAAATTTTAAAGCAGTTTTTTGTGCTACTTCAAAACGAAACTCGCGATGCAAAGAAAGCTAATTTTGGTCATAAATATGAAAAGTCAAAGACAGGTCTAACATTTCTCTAAGTGTGGCGTGTTAGCAACTGCAAATCGTTTGAAAGCGCCGACATGTACCGGCGGAGCTGTAAAGTGGGCAATTTGAATTTACCTGTTAACCTTTTATCTGTGATAGGATCTTTTTCTTGCAGGCTACTGTTCGAAATTCCCTTTCCCAAGATTTTTTTTTCAAAAAATCACTTTTATTCATCTCTCAATTATTTTTAAAGTCTTTTCATGACCTTTGCAAATACTCAGGCTTACCACTTTGTTTTGAAAATATCAGTTGGTGTGTCCAATCCGAGAAAGATTACAGCGTTCACCAAAGTGTTCACCTAACCTTGATTTTGCGCCGTGCATTGAAGCGTGATCGAAATAGTTGCCAGCCACTGCAACACAGAGCTCTGCCTCATGAGAATGTTCAAAAATGAGTTTGACGCTCGCATTCTTTAGATCACATGATAATGAATAATAGAGATTGTGTCGATGATGATATGTAGCACCTTTGTAACCAATCAAAGATGTGAACATGGGATGAATTCTAATTTTCCCACTATATTTTCCAACCGGCATAACCATACTCACCGCTAACATGTTGCTGTTACATTAAAAATACAATTATACGATAAACAGCTTTGAGGGTAGGATTTTATTGTGAATGTAGAAGGATTCAGTAATGGCTTTGCATTATTTTCATACGTTATTTTAAATTTTGAAAATATACATTTGCGGCCGTGTAATACAAATTTTATTCACCGACCATTCCTTACACTCATGTAATAATTAGTAGATGGCAATTTTTAGTGCTTTGACTTCAAAAGAAAGTTATGTACACAATGCTAAAAGTTAAACTTAAATGACTTTAACGGTTACGAACACGTTCTCTGCTACATCGTATGTGCTTATTTTGCTTTCTCGATCCTCGATTGTGATTTTGTTCGTAGCTATGGTAGAATTGCTTCGGTTTAACGAAAACTTTGCCGAATGTAAGTCGCGTTTCGTGTGAAAGACCGAAGACGGCTAATATTACAGTGCGGGGTACACCATTTCAACACACAGGTCTCACACTGCGCTTATTCACAGTTTTGTAAGTATTGCCTCCGAGTGCGATTTTATGATTGTCATTGTTAGGTCAACATAATAACATGCTTTCATGAAAATATGGTAGGTCGGTCGGGAACGTTAAACTATTCATGGGGTGCGACCCATAAAAGAACGAGCAAAATTTGGCGACATGGTATATGTGTGATATTTGAAAATGCGTAATAACGTTCAGGCTTTTTGATGTCTGAGTTTTTTTACGGTTCATATCTCAGGCGTCTAGATGGTGTAAATCAGGTTGCCAGCAAAACGCATGTTTTTATTGTGCCTGCCTATCTGACAAATGTACTGCACGTTGGACGTATTTCCGTTATACTCTTCTTAGGAAATTTGCTGGGCACCGATGGATAAGTACGGCACCGTCATTATCTTTCCATGCACCACTTTATAGCGACAGTGACGAAATTAGCTTTGCACCTTCGTGTACCGCACAGTGTCATTTCCCTTATGAAGGTTCTGGAATAAACGACCAAGTGTAGCCGTGCTCCTTCATGTGCGCTCAAATCTCGTTGGAAATATCATGTTAGATACATAGCAAAGAATCGTTGCAATATACATTATTTATTCTCCGGGATCGGAGTTTGAAGTGATTTCGAGCTCGTTCACATTCAGTAAGGCAGATCTGCAGGGTTATTACCATGATATGACTGCAGCTGTAGGTAAATCTTTATTTCCTAAAACTTTCACTCCAATTATGAAGAGAGAGAGAGAGAGAGAGAGAGAGAGAGAGAGAGAGAGAGAGAGAGAGAGAGAGAGAGAGAGAGAGAGAGAGAGAGAGAGAGAGGGAGAGGGGGGGGGGGGGGGGGAGGAGGCCGGGGGCGGGAGAGCGTTCAGGTGAGTTTTGAAGCCATAGGAGAAGCTAAGCTTTTTCATAAATTAATTACCTACGGTGCCTATTATAGGGCTTCTGGATACGGTGTGATTACCCAACATAGATAGTTAGGAAAATGCAGTTCACAATCACGTTGTGTCACGTGGTCAAGTATTTTCAGCTGTAACATTTGAGTAAAGCCTGCGTTTCGAGACTTGAAAAAATGAGTCGGGAAAACCAGGATAAAGTTTAGATACCGAAGACTTTCCGACAAATATTCACTTTAATTTTTGCTGCTTCGTCCATGTTGGTAGATTTATTGACTTTCCTTCATTATTTTGCTTTAACATTATGTACTCTCCCTCTTTGTAGCAGTCTGTATTCGGACTTGTCGTTAGAAAAATGACTTGCACTTTTCAATGTATAATAGTGCTTATTCTACATTTAGAAACTTTATATTCAGCAATCATGGATCTACATATAATCAATCCGTATGCACGCTGTACACGATGATACAATGTAACCCCGCAGTTTGTCGAACAGTTGTGATTACTCAAGTCTTTGGAGATGTTACTAACTCTTTCTACACAATCAATCACTTTAGTTTGTTTTATTCTTCGCTGCATGTGTAACGTGTGTCGTGGTTCCCCTACATTTGAAGATGGATTTATATTTTGTTTCTCGTAGTTCTGGGGCGTTGAGGGCACCACCGACAATTTCTGTGCTAAATATACTTTTATGAGCAAAAAAGGGTTCCATTCTCTACGACCAGCTATGCCATATGAGTAAGGCGGGTTTGCTGAGTCGTCAGAAGATCATACGCTCATAACATAAAATTTCGATGAAGCTATCTGGTTACAAAATTTAACTCGAAAAGACTCGCGGGGAAGGAGGGTAGCTGTGAACTCAGTGGCGCCAGCACTCATTGCAGCAACAGCATGTCACATCTGATGTCTGTCTGGAGACTACACGCACACCTACAGCTAACAGTAAATACTGCGCACAAATTTGCCCATCACAAACTGCAGAGCTCCAACAGATTGAAATGATGCAACCTCACAAATACATTGGCATACCGAGTCAAGGGTCCCTAATTACCATACCACTTCACTCGGATAATTTCTGTATAAAAAGCGGATGAACGTTCTGTGTCCTCATCTCCATTTAACAGCTTAACGGCCCAGAGAGAAGGCCGAAACAAAAGTGTTTGCGTTTGTAATAGGTGATGGGACACAGAGAAATGTGTAGTAAAGAAGACAAATGGAAATTGCGAAAGACAATATCCCGTAACATTTTTTTTACATTAGGGCAGAAGAGTAATAATTTGCTATCATTTTCAATGACAGGTCAACTCAAGCTGTAGGCTACGGGTAAGGTCACGATCTGAAAGAGACCAAGAAAGCATTGTCGCAGTTAAAAAATCTGTCGCACGTTCCTCAAATCATCTCCAATTTATAGAGTGCATTCTGGCCAAATATTTTTCATGTGCTTCCTTCCAAAATCCTCGACTGACGTCTTGTGAATTAAATATTTCTACGGAGCCTGACAGAACTAATTGTGAACCTTGAGCATGGCATCTCTGTTTTACATCCATCCATCCATCCATCCACATACATACATACATACATACATACATACATACATACATACATACATACATACATACATACATACATACATACATACATACATACATACATACATACATATAGTCAGACAGACATACATACATACCTACATACATACAGACATACAGACATACAGACAGACATACATGTACATTCATACATTGTATTGAGATAAGTTCTCTGTCGGGAATAAGTGCACATGTTGGTCACAAGTAAAATATATACATTTATGTCACCAATAATACAAACATAATTGTTATAGAATGAAAATATACTCTTTTCATCTACAAGGCATACAAGAACTTTCTAGTCTCGCACTGTAAGGCACGCGCTCTTTTCAAAACTTAAGAATGGTGCGTATCGAAAACCTTACGAAAATACAAAGTATAAGGTTCGCACATCTAATTGTGTTTTGCAAAATCCACACTCATCACAAGAAATCTTACAAAAGTTAATCAAAATATTCATTATAACTTCAGGCCTAACGTTCGTGTTGACATTATAAAAACGTCTCAAAAGTGATTGACCTGTAAAATCCAATAGAAATAAATCAGACAAAGTGATTTGCTTTCATTAAAATGCGTAAGGACACTATTTCCCCAAAAGGTATTGCTTACTGTATATATATATATATATATATATATATATATATATAATATATATATATATATATATATATATATATATATATATATATATATATATATATATATATATATATATATATATATATATATATAACCATAGACAGTGGAGGGTCTATGTTATAACACACCACATGCTCATTCCGCGTCGCGATTCGCCAGAATACGTCACGTGACGAGAAAATATATACGTCTAGTCCCCTACGGATCGACAAAACTGACGTCAGAGGGTAATTTTTGAAAAGCTATTTCCCTAGGGAAATAGTTCTGACCAAATTTGGAAAAGTGCCCAGTCACGTGATCGTAGTGTCGTCTGCAGCTTTGCAACAATGGCGGGTGACTAGAACGTGATGTGCGTCCGGGATAGGTGACGACACATTCTCTGAAACAGATTTTCCAACTTTTTCCAACATTCTAACAGCGTAGGAACTTGAACAGCTAATCGACGGAAAAGATTAAAGTACAAGTAAGGATGTCGCTAGGTATGCTTAGAATATTTTTTGAAAGAAAGTGGTACCACGTACAACTGAAACCGCTGTGGAAACATCGCCCAGTAAACTTGTCACAATGGATTGTTGCGGGTCGGGTGCAAAATATCAAAACACAGTAAAAACTATATAACAATACAACATGAGCATGTGGTGTGTTATAAAACACCTATAGCCTGGTCTTTATTCGGGCTATAGCCCTCGTCCCATTACCCCTATGGTTTGCAGTTTATCATGCAAAGGAGATCATTGTAATGGCTGTTAGATTGTGAACCGCCACAAGAAGTATACGTTATTCAAACGATAACTCACATGGTCAGAGAACAAATATAACATTTCATTGTATCGTAATAATATAACGCTAATGTAGTGCTCAATACTAATTAACTAAACACGAAAAGATATCATCAGGTACAAGCTTAAGCAATAAACATCCATTTTCATTTAAATAAGAGACAAAGTAAAAAAGCTTCCTGGTGCTACCAAACGAATGAAACCTACTGTGACAATAAGTAACAAAAATTCATGACGCCTTTTTCGATTGTAAAACAAAAGCGCGACTCTTAATTCTGTGAAATAAATTATTGTGCGCGAAAACTATCTGTACATGTATTTGTGCATTACTCCTAAATTTACTAGTGTTTTGAAACAGTAGCGTTATGTTCGGATTTAGATTCCGGTTAATCAGCACGTAGAGGTTCCATCGTCCGAGATTCTTTTCAAGGTTAAAACGTTGACAAGCTAATCCTACCTGGCTACTTCCTAGTTTTCTCGGATAAAAAAACGACATTTTTTAATTTCTTTTCGATGAAATGCTCATAAGTATACTTTTCACATATGTTAAATATCAACATCAAGAATAACTACCTCAAATGTTGTAGACCGCTACCAGAAATAGAACATAAAGATATATAAATTTAAAAATAGAACATATAAAGAAACAGCGATCACGGTGAGTCGACACAATCACAAATTAAAAACTAAGATTAAGTGATAAGAGAGAAAGGGACGTTTCGAGAAAAAATAGAAAGAGCACGCCCATGTGAACAGTTTGTATGTATGTTTCATACCAAGAAAGAAATACAGTAATAACGGCAAAATTTGACACGATTCGGTCTAATAAAGAAAGAAATGTCAACGATCTGTTTAAAAATGGCATACGTGACTTTCTTTCCGTTTTGTTTTTTCAATATTTCAAAAAATTATCTTTCTCGTGCCTTGTTCCATTAAAGCTGGCTTAGGCACTGTGAAAGACCTGAAGTAAGGTTGCCTGCTATCCCTAGTAATTGTTGAAGACTATAATCCATCTTTCATCATGTCTTCGCGTCTGCAACTCTCGTGGATGAACACGGGCGACTGAATGAAGTCACGACCGAATAAAAATTGTGTCAGGTAAATGGACGAAAAGAGACGATGTAAGAGTATGAGACTTTAATAATTGTGAAGGTGAAGCTATCCTGCTGTCTTTACAGCTAGGGAGAAAGATCCGAAATTAAGCGTCTATCTATTCCATTTCAAATGCGGATCACTCCACGTTACTGTAGGCGTGCACGGCAACTGATTTTCAGACGTCCGGGTCACGTCTACCGAACAGATCAAGCTTTGGTAGTTCCCTCACATATCCGAGTGACGTGTATGACTATTAGTTAGATGTACTAATACCAAATGGTTGCTGTTGCCATAGCCCCTCGAGAAAGAGGGTCTATGCTGTAGCTGAAGGTTAATTTGTGTTTAAACCATGAGTAATATACACGTCAGACTCTATGGGGCAATATTATTCATTCGATGTTTTTGATTACTAACGGATGATATGAGCATGATATTTAAGTCTACCGACTATGAAAGATGGCTAGGTAAGCTACACAGTGATTTTCATGAGGCTATAAGATTCGTTCATTTGTTGAAGTGATATGATTACACAATTATGTTTACTTGATCAGCGTTATCAAATTGCAGATTGAAAAGTCTATTAACAGACTCGACATAATGTAAACGTAAGGTAGTGAAAACTACATATTTTTTGTGCTTGTCTGATATATCGACATATAAATTTGAACGTTTAGCGTTGTCAATATTTTGACGGGTGCGTCGACATTTAGTTCTACAACTGTGTAATTTTATGAATTTATCACAGCAGTCGTAAAAATGCACAGTTCTGTAACGATCGTCGACGACATGACAACATCTGATTATGTTCTCAAGTCTTTTAATATCCTGATACCTAAAATAATAACTTTGGCGTAAATAGACTACATGATGTTTACTAAACATGCTAGAGATAAAATACAGGGCTCCATAACTGTATTGAAAACTAACATGGGAACGCGGAATTATTCTAGTATTATCTAAAACTCGGCAAACGCTCTTGTAAAGTTAACAAATTGGGGATCAACCAATATCAAATATCCGATTTAGCATTGTTACTATCCTTCTCAGCAAAACAACAAGGAGTAATAGATCATGCATAGGTGGCGTTCTGTCCCCAAGCAAAGACTTATGCGCCTCGAAATTGAAAGACTTAAACTTTCGCTAAGATTTTCAGCGAAAAAATTTAAACGCTTTCCTTTCAAATCAAGAATTAAAATAAGGGGTCAAAGTGAAATATTTGATACCAGAGAAACAAATTACCCAATATTCACCGAAACTTGAAATTCAAAATGGGCGCCATCCCTGTGTTAACTCTACAGAGAAATGAAATGCTCGATTTTCACAAAATCAAGCCGTTGAAAACTGTAAACTCTCTGATCTTTAATATAAACCTCCAATAAACCTCCACAAGAAGGTAATAAAGTATTGTAAGAGTTTGAGAGCCTGAGCATCTGTCCCCGAGATACATTCTACGTTAATGTCAAGAAAAAGTCATATGGGATGGGAGTCGAACATTCCTGGCGGTGGAACTCTGAGAGAGCTAGCTGCTAATACTCACGCCAGAAAATGTACATGAAAGGACGACAGTAAAAACTTTTCCTGGACTTTTCATTGAAAAGAGAACAGCCTTGTGTACGTAGACATCTGATGCAATCTCAGACGGGTTAACTGGGGATTATTCATTCGGAACAATATTAGAAATAATTATTTTCGTAATTTTGGGAAAATTAGGTGATAATTAAACCGATCTTGTCGGGGTTGCTACCGTGTGAGATTAAACTTGAGGGCCTGTAAGTAAATTACTGTTGAATGGAATTTTGCTTACAGGCTCATATCTATGTATGTCAAATGCTGGGCTAATATCTTTTTAAACCTTTCAACAACACCTTTAATTTTCACTCGGGTTTACTTTTGATGCCAAATGGCTTTTAAATTCGCAAAAGGGACGACCAAGTAGTGTATATCAATTGACAATAGAATGTTATTTGTCAAATTCAAAAGAATTGGAAGGCTGTTCCTTTGGTTAAGCGTCCCGGTGGTCCATGTTCCACCTCAAACACTTGAACATATTCAGCTCTCATGTGGTCTTTAAAACAGTTGTCGCCATTGAATCGGTTTGTTCGTGTTATTTTGATGTCAAGACGACAGATTTTCGACGAAGCCTTTTCCAAGCACAGAATAATGTTCTTTTAACGACTTTTCTACTTCCAGTTGAGGTCTTTATATTTCAAAACTTTTCGCCTCTTATAGAATGGCCATTGGTTGATATCGTTTAAGCGTAAGGAAGAAAAAAAAACTTCTTTTAAAATTCCCAAAATGACAACGTATCAGAAAAGGACGCCTATTCAAGGTGAATCACTTTTTGTAGAAACGACACATTTGCCCGGGAGACAAAATTTTAAAAAGTGCATCAAAGACACTTATGCTCTATCGCTAATAGTTTTTTTTTATCTATCGATAAAGCTATTCCAAGATTCGCCTTTTGGCGAGCTTTGCGAGGCAGGAAACGCAGCCTTCAGGATTCTACCTATTGATGTTTTGGGATGGCAAAGGAGCGCCATCGGCAAACCTGGATGTCCATAAACAACGAGCAGGGTTTTTGACGCCCGCTGATCCTAGTATCTTGCTGAAAGATGTTTAAAAATACGGTTATTTTCTCTTGCGGTTGAATTGTGTCGCGAGGCGATTCGTCAGAAATATTCACCCGGAGACATCTCATTAGATGGCTCTGATATATGTGCCCATCAGGAGCAATAGTCCTTTTTTCTATTGTTGCAAAAATAAAAATACAAACTACAAGAGACATACGTGAATTATCATCAAAAAATGAGGCGAAATCGACATTGAAACTATCTTCACCTATGTATGTATGTATGTACGTACGTACATACGTATGACATGTATGTATGTATGTATGTATGTATGTATGTATGTATGTATGTATGTATGTATGTATGTATGTATGTATGTATGTATGTATGTATGTATGTATGTATGTATGTATGTATGTATGTATGTATGTATGTATTTATGTATGTATGTAAAACTATTATAATATGTTGGTTGTTCGCAAAGGTATCCTCCCTCACCCTCTCTCGGCCTATGTATCTGTCTGTCTTCTGTCTATCTATTTGTTTGCCTAATTACACAATAATGCCATTCACAAGCGTAAGATATCTACATGCATTACAAAGAAACGTATGGCATTAAATATATGCTCTGTTGAAGTAACCTGGTGATAAAAGGTAACTTACAAGTTTGTAAAAGTGTGTCACCAACTATTGCGTGAAATACGCTTTCTTTGTAGAGATCAAAGACCCGAAAAAATTGTACAAACATACTGAATTGTCAGTTTATGACCGCAAGGCAGGACTGTTATTTTGGAAAACAGTCTTATCTTTATAATTAATGTCTAATGCTGGATTGTACGACCCTTTCTCCTGTATATAGGTGACCAAACTTTGTGTGCTTAAATACTGTATTTCTTGTATACTGTTTGGATATATATATCGTTATCGGGTAGATTTACAGTAATTTATCGGGTGTGTTAATGCCCATCAGCTCCAGTCTCTTCTGTGTGACGTACTGTGAATAAGATGAGTTGCAACTTACGCCTTTCTTGCAGTCGTTCACCTGTAGCTGTGCCTCTTTTAGACCGATGATTCTGCCTGTGTCCGTTGAGAGATTTTATCTTGACAGTTATTGTGTGGCAGGGTCAAGTTGGTTCCTATCTGGTCCGATACCTGGTTGTGCTTCAGCAAGACCTGTCGGCAGCAGCAGAATATCTTGGAGATGATCGACAGGTAGCCGTCGCGGAACTGCTTGTTCATTACGCCGTAAAGGACGCTGTCCAGAGCGCTGTTGCCGTGTGCCATGATCCAGATGAACATGTGGACAGTGTACGGGAGTTTGTCCTGGTAGTCAGCGGCGACAATTATCGCATACGGAAACCAGCAGAGAGAAAAGACGACGAAGATGGCGAAGAGCGTCTTCATCAGTTGGATGTCCTTGCGCTGGATAGTCAGGCTCTGGGTCTTGAAACCATCCTGGAACTTCTTGGCGTGACGGCGCACGAAGAGGAAGAGACTGCAGTAACAGGAAAGGATTACACAGGCTGGAAAAACGACGGCGGAGTTAATGAAGAATAGAAGCCAGCTCAAGCTTGCAGTGCGACTGTACGAACACACCATGGTCTTCGGATCGTAGCTGTGGTCACCCCAGCCGATGAAATTTGGCAGATCGATCAGAAAACAGCAGACCCAGACGGCTACAGCCATAGCAACGGTTTTAGGCCAGGTGAAAATCGTCCTGTACCAATTCGACTTGCAGATGTAGATGTAACGGTTGATACTCACAGCCATGATGTTCCACAGCGAACAGATGCAACAAATGAGACAAATTGACCCGATTGCTTCGCATAGAGCGTCCATGGGCGGGAGAAATTCGTGAGTTGTTGCGATACCCACTATAGTGAAAGCATCGACGATCCCGGTGACGCCTAAGTCAGCGATGGCCAGGTTTACGACGAAAATGTTTGAAACAGTGTGCAACTTCTTGTTCAGCAGCACCGTTGCAATGACCAAGGTGTTCCCGCATGTCCCCAGAAGGAACAACGCGATTGTTGTGATCAGGTAGAAACCGACAAACGGTCTTGCTGCAACCAGTTCTGGGAAAGTTATAACAGCGGTTTCGAACGTTGAATTATCTACGAAGAACATAATTCAGTCAGCTGGTATACCTGCTTGACTTGATTTAAGATGTAAATGCAATACAGAGATCAATTTTGATGGTTGTCTTTACGAGCGCCGTGCTGTGGTAAAGTTAACAGAGATAACAGGGTGGTGTAGTTTAGTCAACTCCTCTCTACGGTGATCCACGGATACTCTGAATAACTTGCATAAATGATCACAATTTATGTGTTTACGCTGTGTACTGCTTTTGCTCCCAATGACGTTACTGCGCAGAAAACGTACGAACGCCTCACGCTTTATCATCTTTTGTGTGTGTGACGATCACATATGCGTACCGCCCTCTTTTGGGACTGAAAGGTGAGGACGAATCCCTCAGTGACAGATGTTACACGTCATGGGAATTTTTCCTGGCCACCTCTGAAATTGGGGAAAAAGAGCTGACTGTGGTGACTCACACTCATAGTGAAGAGGATTCACAACTTGGACGACGTACCTCATAGGCTATCGAGATTTGGCCGAGAATTTTCGCCACTGCGTGTTGTCACTTCGGTGACGATGGGAAAAAATAAACTATTTCTGCATCCTATGAAATCTTCGGTGTTGATAATAATGAAATACAAAGTCAATTTTGTTCTCAATGCTGAAAATACAAACAAGTTAATAGGCAAGTAATCAATAGGTAAAACTGATTTGCTTCTGAACTGTTTCAGTTCTGAATGCTAGATGAGAACTTCGCTTATTCTTGCATCTTCATGAATGAAAGTTGGACACTGTCATTGAATCATGGACCTGCTAAAAACAGACACTCCTTCATGGACATGGACTTTTGGATTTAAAAGATTGAATTACTTGACTGGCGTAGAGAATCCAATGTTTTACACAATTATACATGTAGTTGGAAAATTTTTATTCTATTATTTTTTTCATATGCATACAGTGTCTGAGTCTTCATGACTAACATTCACTGATATCATTGCCTTGTAGTTTTTGTAATAGACATGTATGCACCCTCCCACTATTGAGATTGTAACTATTTGATGACTTCAATAAAAACTTGTTTAAAAAACAATAAAACTCGATAAACCCATTTGAGTGATTAAGTTTAGTTTAGTTAATTCATTCATTCATTTCCATAATTACAAAAACTGTAATTGTATCACAGTCTATGGTTGCAAGTTACAAATGCTGCAGTTCTTGTGAAGTATAAAGACCTCACGTAATACAGTAACATTTGAATATTTGTTCACAAGTTTTGTTTTTAATGCCAATTATCTGTTCTACCCCAACGCATATTGATATACAGTCAGCTTGCCTGTACACTTGTAAACTGCATCGTTATTGTTGACGAGCGAATTCTGGTCTGGACTAAAATTGATATGTAAACAATAACAGTGCAATTTACACCTATAGACGCTATGTCAACATGCTAATTTGTGGGTGTTTCAATATTCTTTTGGGAGTAGACTAAGACATTGCAATTGACATTACGTACAATATAAAAATAATGAAAAAATCATCAAAAGCTAGCATTAGTCTTTAACTCACAAAAGTAAATACCAGAGAAACTATCTCAGTGAGTAATTACATAAATATACAAATAAATTTCTAAATAAATAAATAAATGCTGTTACAAAAACACGACTTACGAGGAATTTATTTTCTTTTGAAAGAGGAAGGATGTGAATATGAGCTAGAAAATAGCAAATTAAGTGAATGTTTAGCTCCTAATGGGTTGTAACTGAGAATTAAATAAACAAAATATGTAAATTATATTATGACGAAAGATAAGATCAGAGTAAGACGATTATTTGTGGTTTGAAATCCAAGATTTAAGAGCTTGCTTACAATGTAAACTGATGTCGATTTTTAGGGGTTTTAGTAGCAGGTTGTGAACTGTTCCGAAATTTGTCTCTGTCGTAACTAAATGAAAACTAGCCTAAACGTAGTGTTTTTTATACAATTAAGTGGGAACTGGCTTCAGATCTGGTACGTATTGTGCTGTTAACTGATGTAACGAAAGTAATCTAAAAAATTATGGAGCCCAGGGGAGTCTGCCATACAAAAGATCATGAATGAAAATCCCTGTCTTGAAACTAAATTGTTCGTAAATGTTCAACACATTTACTTCTCTGAGAAAGGAGTGTACTTAGGGCTTGGGAGATTAAACGTGATGACTCTATCAAGTTTTTTAACAGCTTATGAACAGGAAGTATTGGAAAGGTATTACCCAAAACCCCGAGACAATAAGAAATATGTGGGAATAAAGTTATACAAGTCAATAAGGACTAGGGATATGTTTTGGGGAAAAATACCTGAGTTCAGAAAAGAGACCAAATTGAGGACTGATTTTTTTCAATCATGCTCGGATGTAATAATAATAATAATAATAATAATAATAACAAGGCAGTATTGCTGAAGGCAATGAGTACTTGGGCCGTGATAGAGTAATTTTGAGGACAATATATACTACTATTCAAATATGGTCTTGAATTTCCTCCTGTCAATTAGGCATTTGATTAACTGGTTATTAAACGAAGCAATAGCATGACAACGGCAAAATATGTCTAGCAACTTTTGTGGAGTTTGAGGCAGGGGTTCTTTATTTATAGTGGAAATTGCTTAAACTCCTTAAATATTCAAATTACAGCAAATTTCTTTTGTTCTCGATGGTAGATGTCTAATATTTAGATGGGCATATTTAGATTTCTACCCTATAGTTATCCCTATATACCAAAAATCGGACATCCAGCTCTATTGGCTTGCTCAGAATTAGATATGCGCATAATTAATGAGGTACAATATGTGGTGTCATAAGGTGTCCCATCATACCAAATATGAAGGGTGTAGCACTTGTGGTTACTGAGTTGTGGACAAATATATATATTTGAGGTCAAAGGTCATTGAGGTCAAGTGACATTTTGTCATAATAATTGTATTGCTAAGTTATTCCTATATACCAAAAATCAGACCTCTAGCTCTATTGGCTCGCTCAAAATAAGATATGCGCATAATTAATGAGGTACAATATATGGTGTCATAAGGTGTCCTATCATACCAAATATGAAGGGTGTAGCACTTGTGGTTACTGAGTTGTGGACAATATGTATATTTGAGGTCAAAGGTCATTGAGGTCACGTGACGTTTTGTCAAACAAATTATATTGGTAAGTTATCCCTATATACCAAAAATCAGACCTCTAGCTCTATTGGCTCGCTCAAAATAAGATATGTGCATAATTAATGGAGTACAATATGTGGCGTCATAAGGTGTCCCATCATACCAAATATGAAAGGTTTAGCACTTGTGGTTACTGAGTTATGGACAATAATGTATATTTGAGGTCAAAGGTCACCAAGGTCACATGATATTTTGTCAAAATGTCTGAGATATCTGCGTGAACCGATGGACTCACTGATGGACTCACGGACGGATATGACCCAATCTATAAGCCCCCTGGACTTTATCCGTGGGGACAAAAAACTGTGTCACTGCATCCTATAGGCAATATGAATACGATGAGAAACTAAATTTTTATTTTCCTTGGCCTTATACATGGGAGTCTATGGAGGTGTAAACTAAAAAGTCCTCTAAACACGTCCAAATTCGATCGCATTGTGAAACAAATCGACGTGCATCTGTATGGGGTTGGGTACTATTCTTGTGCAAAGTTTGAAAGACATTGACCAGGGCATGTCTGAGATATCTGCGTGAACGGACGGACGGACGGCCGACGGACTGACATGACCAAACCTATAACTCCCCCAGGACTTCGTCCGTGGGCACTAAAAACAACGCAACAGTTATTACAGCTACACTGGCGGTAGGTTCATATCCAGAGCCCCGTACGGTCTGCCGCCGTCGCTTGAAAACAATCTCATAAACCTGGCCATATGGGCAACTGTGTATGTGCAGCTAGCTGGATGCTTGACTTCCCGGAGAAGGCGAGCTGTCACGTTCAAGCTCAGGATTATTTGTCGATCAAATTTCAGTAAATTTACCTTCCCTAAATGAATTTCGCCGAAGTTTGACAAAATTGCATCGATTTTTCAGGATCATATCTGACATTTTTGAGTTTTGAGTGCAGACAGAAATAAGTTTTGAGGCAACATGGCTGCGACCCCATGTTGACCCCTAGCCCTGCCTACGATGCTATGTGCTACAGCTAACACACAGCATCGTACGCAGGGCTAGCGAGAGACATCGACATCGACATCGACGGTTATTTACGAGAAGTGAATAAAAGACTGTCATTTTTGGAAGCGATCGAGTAGCTGAGGTAGGGTGGGATACGACTTGGGCCCAAGAACGCTGAATTTCGGCAGTAATTTGGCTTTTTACGTCAAGTCCCAAAATGGATTTGAAGTCACCGACCCTACGTACGGGTCTTTGCAGGGCTGTGGTGAGCGGGGCGATTAGCTGTAGCGGAACACACAGCATCGTACGCAGGGCTAGTTGACCGCAAGTGAAAATGTGTTCGCGATCAAATCTTCCTATATTTTTTTCAGAATTTTCGACAAAATCATTGCTTCTTAAATCTTTTGTAAAATATAAAATACTAAAATAAAAATGCGATGTGCCATGTCTCCAGATTTCTAAAATATCGTTCATTGACCGTTCGACGGAATACTCATTTCGCAAACTTGTGACGCAGTTGAAATTCAATACTGACCGCCAAATAATCTTAATGAGACGAGATCATTCTAGACATCCTCCAAATTATCCAACCATTTGCGTTAGAGTTCAGCTCGCTTAGAGTATCATAACATTCTTCGGCCTTCGTTTAGATCGACCCTAATCTCTCCCATTTAGGAAATAAATACACAAGCTACCTTGACAAAACTTCGTGCACCATCCAGGACCAAACACACTACAAATCTGTCTTGACGTCATCATCTCCTTACATGGTAATCGGCATACCGTATTTTTTAGCAAAGGAGACACAGAATACGTCGGAGTATTCAGTTTCAAAACGTATTACATTGTGTGATGTTGTCAAAAAAAGGTAATGTTACTGCAGTGGTATAAATTACAAAACACAAAAGTTCAAATCAGTTTATTTTGGACTGGCTTTACCCAACATTTCATATTGTTTCTTATGCCAGATTTGACCACGTGCTTACTGGCGACCCTTTACATGCAAATTTTGTGTCAAATGGTGTGTTCTCCTGGAAAAACAAACGTACGATTTCTAAATGAAGGAGGCGAAATTTGCCCTCAAAACTCGAAACCACCCCTTCATGGGGTGTACCTAGCTATTTTGAACGAGCTTCTCGAATCTGCAGCTCTATTTCGAAATGATGGTCTGGTTTTCTCAGCTCAAGGATAAGTGTTCTCCATCGCTGTGGGCATTACTATTCTCAACTGGGGGTACAGTTTCCAGTCGTAATGTTTTTCATTGTGTACGGGATATAAAACCTTTCCTTTCCACTCTTTCACTTTGATTAAGACTAGTCCACATCTTGTCAGCGATTAAACATGTTTCAAGTTTAAATGTTAAATTCTGGTCTCGAGCCCTCCTGTTCAACCAAACTGAAATTACCCCTCCCACTTTGGCTCGTCCAGTGGGTGTAGCAAGGGTCGTGACACCGCCTAGGAAACGGAGGGTGCATTAATTGTTGCATTTCGATGCACATTTGATTATATTCAGAAGATTTTGTGGCAAAAACTCAGATAGAGAAGCATTAATATTCACATCTCACTTATTCAAGACTGGCTGAGAGCATCACTTCCATTCAGTTAACATCATTACGCCATTTATTATGCCAAGAAAGATGAAGCCCAGACATTTTGCCCTCCCTGGTCTCAGCCAGAAATGGTTATACCTTACAGAGTTTTTTCCCACGGAATGAAAACAAATGTACTTGGGCTGAGGCCCAAGTACAATAATTAATATAATTAATATAAGTATTATATAGAAATAATAACGCGAATAATAATAGGTTCAATTTCTGTGAAAATTTCACCATAAGGGTATTTTGGGTCGAAAAGACCAAATATGATATCGATTTCACTGCCCCATGTTTCCATGGTAACCATTTTAGGGGTTGAAAATTTCAGTTTTTCTAATATCCAATGAAAAGTTACTTTGATTGATATGAAAATTATCTAGCGGGGAGAGTTCGGGTCAGAGAACACAAAAACCAGACTTATTTTAATGTTTTGAGTTGCCATGGTAACTGTTCTGGGATTGAAAATATTACTTTTTCCCTAATTCCTATTAAGGAACTATTGATTGATGTAAAAATTGATAATAAGGGTTTTTCTGGTTAGCACACCAAAAAAAATCACACTCATTTTAATGTGAGATGTTTCCATGGCAACCATTCAGGAGTAAAAATTACCAGTTTTTCAAAGATTCCATCTAAAATCCAGGAATCAACAGAATGTGTTATATCAAAGGGATATTTTGGGTTAGAAAGACCAAATATCCAGTGTAAAAATCCAGTAATCAACAGAAATATTATACCAAAGGGTTATTTCGGGTTAGAAAGACAAAATATGATACCCATTTTTACTGCACTGTGTTTCCATAGTAACCTATTTGCGTTTTAAAATTTTAATTCTGCCTCACTACTGTCTTGCCGGTGTCACTTGAGATTGCGCAATACTACCCAGCATTCAGTACGCATTCTACCCCGGCCACGGTCGGACCGTACCAAAATCGCTTCGCAATTTTTGCGGAAAAATTATTGTTTTGTGAGTGAAACTTCACAGAAAGTGACTGTCTACTGTATACTTATACCTTTTCACTGCTGACTAGCACAGAATTGTGGAAGTTTGGGACAGTCGAGTTGTTTTTCGGGGACACCCATGGTAATGGAGAAGCCGAAACATGATACTGTCAAGCCCGCAGGAGGAACATCCTCCGCTAATCGCACTCCGATTTCGGAGAAAGGGCTGCCTATGGGCAATTTAGAAACATCTCAGAAGGATTTCACACAGAGATCGTCAAAAACAAAGCCGATGAAGAAGGCGACGCCACAAGTTCCGAGGATCTTGGAAGACTTTGTTCACTTAATTACTCAGCAATTCGAGATATCCCAATACGAAATCAATTGATGACTATTTAAAACTTAAACCACAGTCTTGCCACACAGAATCATTACACGTTTTTACTTTAATAGAATTGTACCATTATGGAATCATTTACACTCAGATATTAGAATGTCGGGGAGTGTCTCTCTTTTTAAATCGAGAGTAACTTTATTTTATCAGCAGAAATTTGTAAATATTTTCAATGTACTGATACTTGTACATGGGTTTCAACATGTCGCTGTCATAATTGTCGTCCAATTTAATTATTTCAAGTCTATTTACTGTTCCACAGCTGCCGACTTTGTTTTTTTTACTGTATGTTAAATTGTTTTTTATTGTGCATTTTGTTATGTGCCTTGTTGTTTTTTCTTTTTCAATTTTTAATGTGTGGTGGGGCAGTTATAGAGGTGCTCGTCACCTGTTTGTCTCAACCTTTCACTGGCGGCCATTTTATTCTTATGTTGAGTGTCACTCCTGGTGAGTTCGTTGTTTGTCATTGTGTCTTCTTGTCTTTGCATGCCAGTGATGAAGCTTAATAAATAAAAATAAATAAATAAATAAAGAAGCACTTACATCAGGCGCAGCCATTGGCGCCGGAGCCCCGCCGGAGCTCACAACATAGCTCTACGAGAACCAACACCCTCTACAAGTACTGGCGTTGGATTCCATAGACCTGAACAGGTACATGTAACTAAGTTTGGTAATACTAATATGGACTTCATGCAAAAAATGATACAAATGCAACAAGAATCAATGGCTCAGTTTGAGGGTGCGCTGCAGACGCTGACATCCAATATGGCGGCAAGTTCAAGCGTGGATCGCACGGACGAGAGCCACACAAGAACTGCCCAAAAACGTAGATCTGAAAGTCCAAATGATCAGATACCTGCAAAAACGAGTAAACCTCAAGCAGAGACGAACAGTGATCATGAGTCAGAAGACATTGTCTATGATGAGTTACTCGGCGCTTCGCCGAAAGGCGCGAATGACGGCGCACGTGACACAAACGATACTGATAATGATTGCCTTAAAGAACTCAGCGAACTTTATGACATGGAAGGCGACTGCGGTCCCCCGCTGAGTGAACATTTAGCCAACGTTGCAAACAAAATGCTTCGGAAGAAACTGAATGATGACAAGGTAAAGAAGCTGATGGACTCGTACTTGCAACCACAGAATGTGGAGAACTTGCAACTAGTACGTGTGAACGAACCAATTTGGGCAAAATTAAATAGACAAGCTAGACTTCGAGACATCAGCATGCAAAACGTTCAGAAGTTTCTGATGAAGGGCTTAGTCCCTTTATATAATCTACTCGATAAAGTAATGCAAGCTGGGGCAAGCAATAAAGCTGCCACAGTTGATAAATCTGACATCACAACAGATGAAATGCGAAAGTTTTTGATTGATGCCTTATCCTTTGTTACCCAAGCAAATCACATGATGAACTTGCGAAGAAGGGAGCTGATCAGGCCCACGCTTGGTCCAATGTTTAAACAACTTTGCAGTACATCTACACTAGTAACAGACTATTTGTTTGGAGATGATCTTCCAAAACAGGTCAAAGACCTAGTTGAAACTAATCGCATTGGAAACAGGGTTCATGGTGCAAATACCACTCAAAGACAAGACAGTAGAAGCTGGTCCAAATCAAGCCAGAACTATAACAATAGCTACAGAAAGGATTACTACTCTAAGACAAATGACAGGAGTAATTTTTTATCAAAGAGAAAGTACACAAAGAAGGGACAGGGCGAGAAACGCCATTAAATGCCAACCCTACTCTCAGTAAGGAGATAAGCTATCAAATTGCCTTATATCCTTGCAAAAATACAGAGGAGACTTTCCAGGCAGGTCAACTGAAACACTTTCTCCAAACATGGAAGAATATTACTAGAGATAATTCTATACTAAAAGCAGTTACAGGCTATAAAATAAACCTGACTCAGACACCCATACAAATGGGACCAATTAAGGTACATCATTTTAATGAACAAGAGACTGTGATCGTTGATCAGGAGATTGATAAACTCCTTGGAAAGAAAGTTATTGAACATACAGGTCATACAACAGGAGAATTTAGGAAAAAGAAAGATGGTTTATTCAGACTGATACTCAATTTGAAACAGTTTAATGAAAATGTAGAATATCCCCATTTCAAAATGGAAACGATAAATCTGCCATTGCCTTAATGACACCAAATTGTTACATGGCAAGCATCGATCTCAAGGATGCATACTACTCTGTACCTGTTGCATATGAAGATCGCAAATACTTGAAATTCTTCTGGAAGGGGAACTTGTTTCATTTTACCTGTCTGCCTAATGGTCTCTCATGTGCTCCTCTCATATTTACAAAAATAATGAAACCAGTTTTGCCACACTGAGAAAGATGGGACATGCTAATTCACCATATATTGACGACTCACTACTGTGTAGTGACTCTTTCAGGGAATGCACTGAGAACATCTCAGACACTGTATCTCTCTTGGAAGATCTTGGTTTTGTGCCACACCAAAGAAAATCTGTGTTTATCCCTACCCAAGTTATCACATTTTTGGGTTTTGTCTTAAACTCTATACTAATGACAATTTCGATAACACCAGAAAAAGCTCTAAGAATCAAGGAACTAGCAGAAAGTGTACTAGCTGAATATGCAAAAAATGGGTATGTACCAATCAGGGCTGTTGCAGAACTGATTGGCTCTATGGTAGCTGCCTTCCCTGGTGTCATATATGGACCCTTATATTACAGGGCACTGGACATAGATAGAGCAGATGCCCTAAAAATTGAAAAGGTTTATTATGATAAGAGCATGAGATTTTCACAACAAGCTCAGACTGATATCATATGGTGGATAATGAATATTGAGTTCACCTAAATGTTGTCTCACATGGAAATCCTGACCTCACTCTAAAATCAGATGCTTCAAAAAAGGGGTGGGGCGGAGTAATGGGAAACCAGGCAACTAGTGGTGAATGGACAGAACTTGAAAGCAATGATCATATTAATCACTTGGAGCTAAAAGCAGCCTTCTTTACTGTGCAAGCTTTTTGTCAGGATAAGAAAAATTTACATATTTTGCTGCTTATTGACAACACCACAGCAGTCTTCTATATTAATAACATGGGAGGCAGAAAGAGATGTTGTTATTCTATTGCACGGGATATTTGGGAGTGGGCTATAAAACAAAACATTAGGCTAAGTGCACCCCACATCCCAGGTGTCAAAAATACAGATGCTGATTGGCAATCAAGACATCACAACAGAGATACAGAATGGATGTTAAATATCAGAATTTTTAAGGATATCATGCAAAATTTTGGCAATCCAGATATTGACTTATTTGCATCACGACTTAACCATCAATGTCCAAAATATGTTTCTTGGAATCCTGATCCTAAGGCATTTGCAGTCGATGCTTTCAGCATGGACTGGTCTAAGTGGTACTTTATGCTTTTCCTTCTTTTAGTCTGCTGTCAATGGTAATACAGAAGATTTACTTAGACAAAGCAAAGGGAATTCTAATTGTACCAGTTTGGACAACCCAACCTTGGTTTGCCTCACTGCTAAAGTGTCTGATAGCAGATCCGCTACTGTTACCAAGAGGAAAATTTGTACTGTCACTACCACAAGACAGTTCAGTGGTACATCCACTGGCAAGAAAACTAAGACTGATGTCTATTGTCAGGCAATCTTTCAGACATAAGGGATTATCAGAACAAGTTACAGAGGTCATCCTCAAGTCATGGCGATCAGGGACCAAAGGACAATATAGTACCTATCTGGAACAATGGCGACAATTTTGCTGTGAAAGGGATGTCAATACCTTTACACCGTCTATAGCTGATGCATTGGACTTCCTGGCCATGTTGTATAACATGGGACTAGGGTACAGTGCCATTAACACTGCACGATCAGCTTTGTCTTCATTTATTGCGATACCAAACTGCCAAAGTAACTTTGGAAGTCATCCTCTAGTTATCCAGTTTATGAGGGGAGTTTTTCAGGAGCGACCTTCTTTAACCAAGATATACAGTTACTTGGAACATTAATATTGTATTTAAACTTCTTCGTAGTTGGTCACCTGTTAAGAAAATTTCTCTCAAATACTTGACTCTGAAACTTGTGACTCTGATTGCCCTGTTGTCAGCTCAAAGAGTGCAGACTCTACATTTAATTGATATAAGAAACATTGTTAAGACAAAACAGGGAGTGATCATCAAGATAGGGGATTTGATTAAGCAGTCTAATCCTAAAAGACACATCAAACCATTAGAATTGCCTGCTTACCCTCCTGACAGGAGACTTTGTGTACTTACAGTTCTCAGAGAATACATTGCTCGTACTTCTTCTATACGGAACAAGGAAACAGCATTATTTCTTAGTTATGTGGGTAGACACTTGCCTGTCTGCAAGTCTACTGTTGCTCGGTGGATAAAGACCACTTTATGTATGGCTGGTTTAGATTTAAGCATTTTCAAGGCACATAGTGTTCGTGCCGCCAGTTCAAGTGCATTGAAAGATATGTTACCAGTTGAAACAATCCTCTCATCTGTTGGTTGGGCAAATGAAAAAACATATGCAAAGTTTTACAATAAACCCATAGTTGAAGTTGGTGAATTTGGAAAAATAGTGTTGGAAAAAGCAAAGGCATAGATATTGTGTTGTGTTCTTTAATGCCATAAAGTGTTTATCTTAACTGCGTTCACCTGAAAGGTGTTTGAAATAAAAATATGTTGAAATTATAAGCTGTTTGTTGTTATGCTCACGGATACAGCTCTAAACATCTCGAGTGACACCGGCAAGACAGTAGTGAGGCAGAATTCCCAAGTTAAACGAGACTTACCTGGAAGTTGAAGTTTGACTGGAATTCTGCCGAGCTGCTGTCGCAGCAAAGGTGTCACTCGCCCACCCTGTATGTTATGCAGGGAAAGACTAGATGTCAGTGTAGATGTACACTTATTGGGTTTATTCAGCCCAACCTAGATACACATCTATTTTATGATTGTATCCATTCGCTGCTAAAGACTGAATGCTGGGTAGTATTGCGCAATCTCGAGTGACACCTTTGCTGCGACAGCAGCTCGGCAGAATTCCAGTCAAACTTCAACTTCCAGGTAAGTCTCGTTTAACTGGGGAATTTTTTTCCTTAGTCCATTAAAAGTAATCCCAGTTACTATGCAAATGCTCTCTTAAGTGTATTTATAACAGCATGAACTCCATGTTCATTTTTGTTTTATGTTGCCATAGAAACCATTTATAACAGCGTGAACTCCATGTTCATTTTTGTTTTATGTTGCCATGGAAAACATTTCGGTAACCACAGTTTTTTTATTTAAAACCATAGACCCTAAAGAGGGTCTATGTTAAAACATAATTCACTGTTTTTTATTTATTTTATGGATTTCTGAGTAACAACTTTTAACATTTGTTCTATAATAATAATAATTGTAATTTTTTTTGCCTTCATTCTAGAAAGAATAAAAAAGATAATGTATATTGGGGCCATTTTGGTCAAAATTATGTTTTCCGTTAATTTTAGTGTGTTAGAATTAATATTACATAGACCACAAGCATTTTTAATTGTGTTTTATGCAGTCACCCCAAATAAGTGTTATATAGTATATTACTAACTTATTATGCATTTATCGAATTAAGTTTATGCCTTCAAATTAATTTTATGTCCTGAAATTAATTGTACTAGTATCCGAACTAATTATACCCATTCCTATCACCCAATGTACCATTATATTTATCACAAGCAGTAACAGTAGCGCACATTTTTTTTTGTTTTATTTAAAACATAATTCACTGGTACTTATTTACTTTATGGATTTATAATTAACGACGTATAATAATGTTCATTTTATAATAATTTATTTTGATTTCTTTGCCTCATTCCAGGAAGAATAATGAAGACATATTATATATTTCTGACTGTTTAACTAAAGTAAAATTATGGCCATGTAGTGATGCATTATTTTTTGTGTGACCTGGCGTGACCCCATAAACTCTATGATTCTGATGATTATCTAGATCTCGCCCCTTTCCATGGTAGTAATTGCTAAATTTGAACATGATCCCTGTATACCTTTAAACATTTTTTTTAAACCCAGCAGGCCAAGACAAGGGGAAATATTACAAGTTAAATGTTTCATGTTTAATATTGCCCAGGGCTCGAATTTAACTTTTTTCCCTGGTAGTCCACTTGGGCAACCATATTCTGAAGTTGGTAGCCCGGTGACACTGGCTGGTAGCCCATGCATCTTTTTTCGTTAACCAGACAAGAAAGGGCTATTTTACAAGGTTCTGCCCATGAAGTGAATTTTCTAGTCTTTTGATGTGTATACTTGCACACCTTTAATGCCCAAGGAAACAGGTGTAATGGACGACAGTGGGACTCAAAAGTTGTATGCAAATTTTAAAAGTCGCCATGACAACATGACAACAATATGGCCTTTTCAGCACTGAGACATACTGTAGCAGGGCTAAAAATAGACCATGGCCCTTCTGTTGGTAGGAGGCATAATTTCCGTGTCATTTAGATTGATACATTCTTTTGCTCTGCCGATACAATGAGAAACACGTATCCTCTGTACGCCATTAAAAACTCGGCGAGTCTTCTTCGTGACAAGAACACACTACTGCTACCTGCAGACCAACGACGCCAAAACGTCGTGCCAATGAGTGAACGATACATGGCTGTCGACAGCATAGGAAACAGCCAAGCTTCAAATGACAGTGAACAAGTATGGCGCGTAATCAAGGCCAATATTCGAACTCCAAATTTTCAACTGTACAACTCAACATTCAACATTCAAGCTCCCAATTTTCAACTATACAACTCCACATTTTCAACTTTCGAACTCCCAATTTTCAACTATACAACTCTACATTTTCAACTTTCGAACTCCCAATTTTCAACTTTCGAACTCCACATTTTCAACTATGGAACTCAACATTTTGGATTCGTATTCCCCATTTTTAATTATCGAAGTCATAGGTCCCCCTAGACCACTAGCCAGCGAACACAAGCCAAAATGAGCATACATATAGTCAAATACGACTTTAAAAAATCGTCGGTGTCATTTTACATGAAACTACTTATCACTTTGTTAGGGAGTCCCAAACACATGGTGACCTAGCAGTTAATTTTGAACATGGACGACACCGAGTTCGTTCGTGACCACGTCAGTGGTAGTTTGTCTAGGCTGCTACTTGTCCTTGACCAGCCCGACAGACGGGGAGATGTGTCACGTCTGTGTGAGAGTCTTGTTAGACTTTTGTCACAGTTCAGTGGCATTGGAATGTGTAGTGAGCGTATTGTCCAGCTAGTGCAAGCCGCTCAACGTGAAATACATGATGTTGAACCATGGAGGTAGTAGAGACTCTACTACCTCCATGGTTGAACATAGTGGTCACGGTGTAAAAGGAAAATGGCTTCACACATCAGTCATCTCGTCTTGTATGTGCTTTGGTGTGTTTAGTGTCTGAGTTGTGTTTTTGCTGTAATAGTGTGTTAAATTAACAAGCGAGTTGTTAATTTTAAAATAAGCCATGGCGAGCTATGCACGAATGCTCTTGTCATTAGACGACATGATAGCGACCGCATTAGGCCTAAGTGATGGCGGAGGTCGAGGGTAAATCTTGAAGCTATAGCATCACAAGTGTTTCCGGTTCATATTTTTTGACCCTCTAGAACATCACATAGAAATAACTCTAAAACTCCGAAACGTCATGTGACGTATCTATGACGCGTTCTGACGTAGTATAGCCCAGAAGGAAAAACGTGGGTAACTACAATGAAGCAAGTTAGAGATGCCTAGGCAGAATACGAATCCCAAATGTTGAGTTCGAAAGTTGAATGTTAAGTTGTATAGTTGAAAATTGGGAGTTTGAATGTTGAGTTGTATAGTTGAAAATTGGGAGTTCGAATGTTGAATGTTGAGTTGTATAGTTGAAAATTGGGAGTTCGAATGTTGAATGTTGAGTTGTATAGTAGAAAATTGGAGTTCGAATGTTGAATGTTGAGTTGTATAGTTGAAAATTGGGAGTTCGAATGTTGAATGTTGAGTTGTATAGTTGAAAATTTGGAGTTCGAATGTTGAATGTTGAGTTGTATAGTTGAAAATTGGGAGTTCGAATGTTGAATGTTGAGTTGTATAGTTGAAAATTTGGAGTTCGAATGTTGAATGTTGAGTTGTATAGTTGAAAATTGGGAGTTCGAATGTTGAATGTTGAGTTGTATAGTTGAAAATTGGGAGTTCGAATGTTGAATGTCGAGTTGTATAGTTGAAAATTGGGAGTTCGAATGTTGAATAGTGAGTTGTATAGTTGAAAATTGGGAGTTCGAATGTTGAATGTTGAGTTGTATAGTTGAAAATTGGGAGTTCGAATGTTGAATGTTGAGTTGTATAGTTGAAAATTGGGAGTTCGAATGTTGAATGTTGAGTTGTATAGTTGAAAATTGGGAGTTCGAATATTGGCCTCGATTACGCGCCATAGAACAAGAGAGATGGATCATTTCAAGGTGAGTTATCTACGGTTACACAGACCCAGTTTGCACATGGGTATATCTTTACGTATTACTTTACACGTTTTCTGATTACGCGTGTTGTTATCGTTACTTTCAGTCGTCGCACTTACTGGTGAGAGAGGTCACTGAGTGGGTAGATATATTTTCCGAAACGTGACAGGTGAGCCAATCTTCAGTGCGGAGTACGGAGGCCATGCACGCATGATTCCTGTTTCTGTAGACAAGCTATCAATACTGCCTGCGTATTCGACCTGCATCGTCCTTCGTCAAGTAGGTGGTGGGCATAGTGAGTTATTTGGAAGACGATTGGAACTGAATTGGGATAATTGGATGGTGAAGTAATGGCGACTTACTGTGCAAATGTAATCTCATCTGCTTTTCTTTTTAAGTTACACACTTGTTTTTATTGCAACATTCAGCTATACGGCACCTAACACTTTTGAGAAATTTGAAGATCTAATTATCCCAAATTACATGTAGTTCCAATGGTGTTTTGGGCTTTGCTGGCGAGGATGTTCACACTTAAGACATACATGTACGCAGACCTTGTTTGCAAAAGGTAGAGAAATGTACTCATTTCGTGGCTTTTATTCACAAAATATTTTCAAAAATACAAAACACAGCACGATAGCGTTTCGCATTTCATCGAAACCATCTGTGCTCCTCTTATTTCATTATACTGAAATAAACGTTATCAAAACCGATCGCGATTCATTCGTGCAATAAGCTATTACGAGTACAAGATCAGCGTGAGTTGTAAACTTAGCACTGATAAGGAAGTTGTATACACTACTTGCATCCATCGGCGATGTCTGATGGCGCTGTACGATCACACATCGCTTTCATAAAACCTTTCAATTCGGTGTGTATTCATTTTACCTCTGAAGACCTCAGATTGAAGTTCGAACATATGTTGGTTTGTGTTGGAGAAACGTGTGTAAATGGCCGCCTGCCATTAAATGTAGACAACAGTGTCACTGAAAAATTATCTTATCCCCGTTGGCGATACATAAAAAATTTACATATTGGCCCTATATTTAATCTTGAATATGCCACGATGATTACCCTCAGGTCCCATACAAAGCAAACAAACTCTTGCCCATTGAAATGTACTATCACATACAACCTTTGGTTTTAATGTCAAATTAAGCATGGAAGTGTAGAATTTCTTACCACTTGTATGAGAATGCGTGATAAGAGTGTTTCTTGTTCAATGCTGGTATGTATGAAACACAAGTACTCAGTAACGACCGAACAGCTTACAAGACAATCATAGTAAGGCACAAAAAAACTTTCATTTTAACAATGACTGTCATTCAGAATATTTAAAGTGAGCACTTTTTTCAGGCTGCATCGATAAGCCGAAAGGTTTCGCAATGCTTTTGGCTGTACAGCAATAAAACGGAGGTTAACACACGGAAGAAAGACAATCCAGAGTTACAATTATTGCCACTCTTATTGATTCTCGTTCCCTGGGTCAAAGTAGAAAATATGACGTAATATCGCTGAGGTCACCGATGTGTCCTGATAGCGACTATCTAACTGTGTTTTGCCAATAATGGACACTTTCAGATTAGAGTTTGTACAGTGGCACACTGTATGACTAAAGGACCTCCCACTCTTGCGCCCGCGTATACGAGGCGCAAAATGTAAAAAACAATAATTTACATACATACATACATATATACATACATACATATATACATACATACACACAAGCATATATATATATACATATATATAGTTATATATATATATATATATATATATATATATATATATATATATATATATATATATATATATATATATAATCATACTCGTACGCATAGAGTGTATTCATTCAGACATGTACCACACATACATACATCATACGTATACACGTACACACATGATTTCACACTAACATGCATTAACATACACACTACACATAGATACATAGATACATACATACACACACACACACACATGTATATATATATATATATATATATATATATATATATATATATATATATATGCATGTATGTATGTATATATATATAAATACAATATATATATATATATATATATATATATATATATATATATATATATATATATATATATATATATGACTTACTGATACAGCTGCAAAATTTTATATACATAGGACCTCGTTCTTGACTTACTGATACAGCTGCAAAATTTTATATACGTAGGACCTCGTTCTGACTTACTGATACAGCTGCAGAACGATTTTCTATGTATATAAAATTTTGCATCTGTATAAGTAAGTCAGAACGAGGTCCTATGTATATAAAATTTTGCAGCTGTATCAGTAAGTCAGAACTAGGTCCTATGT
Organism: Ptychodera flava; assembly: GCF_041260155.1. Lineage (NCBI taxonomy): Eukaryota > Metazoa > Hemichordata > Enteropneusta > Ptychoderidae > Ptychodera > Ptychodera flava. Next base: position 41,702,535 of record NC_091933.1, on the reverse strand, counting down.
ATATAAAATTTTGCAGCTGTATCAGTAAGTCAGAACGAGGTCCTATGTTTATAAAATTGTCGCGAAAGTGAGGCTCGATGTGAATTTCAACCCTTGTCCAGGCTATATGTATGTATGTATGCATGTATGTGTAGTGTGTGTGTTTATGCATGTTTGTGCGAAATTATGTGTCTACATGTATACGTATGATGTATGTATGTATGTATGTATGTATGTATGTATGTATGTATTGTACATGTCTGAATGAATACACTCTATGCGTACGCGTATGATTATATATATATATGTGTGTGTGTGTGTGTGTGTGTGTGTGTATGTATGTATGTATGTATGTGTAGTGTGTGTTTATGCATGTTTGTGTGAAATTATGTGTGTACGTGTATGTATGAACGTAAGTATGTATTGTACATGTTTGAATGAATACGCTCTATGCGTACGCGTATATATATATATATATATATATATATATATATATATATATATATGCGTGTGTGTATGTATATATGTATGTATGCATGTATGTATGTATGTATGTATGTAAATTCCTCGTATTAGTATTCCGACTGAGAGCTACGGGGGAATGATCATAAAACACAATAAGTACAACATAATGTCTCCCACAATCAACTAGTCTATATCCATTTTCGATGCCATTTAGTCTTTCAATTTATCTACGCACTTAATTGTTGATTTCACTGGTATTAATTGAATCTTCGTTAATCCAATGACAGCCTAGTAGCCGGAGTTCAAACTCTAATCAATGTTTATTTATAGTGTAGAAAGGAAACTCATTGATTGATTTTGTCATTGGGTCAATATTATCGAATCGATGCGCTAAGACTCAAACCTCAATGGTGACAGCACGTATCTGATTTGCAGACAACGTTCGAAGACACAGGTTAAAGGATGCATAAAGAGCAACTTTGATAAGTAATAATAGGAAACACCGCTTATATATTTTGGATTTCACCAATTAGTTTTTGCTGAGTCGTCACAGTCAAAACTCGATTATTAGAGGAAAGAATAAAACATGTTGCAGCACTGGTACACCTACCAATAAGTCAAGCAACTATAACCTTTAAAACTTTATTTTGCATTACTTTTTATTCAAACTTTAACGTTAATGCCTCGGCCAAAAACCATAGGCGGCCCAGGCAATATTAATAAGCTTATTGTTGAGTTTTTCTCAGTTTTCTCTATCAGTTCCCCTCCTTTACTTCATGCTCAGACTGATCGGAGTAAATAAAATAAATGACTATATACCTAACCTAGCCTCTGAGACTCTTTATCTATTTTCCACCCCATTACAAGGACGTTTATCTCTCATATACACATCTTGTAATTAATTAGTCGACACAACTAATTATGCTAATCTGTGGACTTATAAGGGACTTTATGGATTGATCAACATTGCGAAAGATAGGAAAGGTTACTAAAACGGGAAGGTAGGAAGCTCTCCTGAAATGTGTCAAGAAATTACGAAATTGTGGCCATTCATGGCCATTTATTTGAAATTTACTGCAGCCAATGTATTTCGATGGCCGAGGAGAGCCAGCTACTCTAATTTCAAACGTTTAAATGGTCGCGAACAGTGCAAACCCTGCCAATGCCTTGCGTGCAGCTCACGGCATGAGGACTAGTCTGTAAAGCAGGAAGTCGGAAGTTGAAACCTTTGACCTTTACGTTGTTTATAGGTGGGTAAACTTGTAAACATATTTCCCAGGGACAAGTCTGATTTTGACTGGGGTCAAAGTTCGTGTGGTTAAGCGTGGTTCTCTCAATCGGGTGGTGTTGCGAAGGTTTTGTCTGCCATTCAATTTAGCTGTGCGTTCTTGATGATTTTGCTGTATTTTTTCTCAGAAACATGGGAAATTCGTGTAAGTTTTAAGAAACATTAATTTCTCTATGAGAGGAATATTCTAGCTCGTTGTATCGTCGAATTAAATCGGCCGATTTTCTTTGATACAGTTATTTATGTGGTTTGGAGAAAGCTTTGGGGCAGCGTCAGATAACAAGTGGAGACAACAACATTTCGTTCATGTCTGGAAATCATATAGCAAGTACTTCTTGCGCTGGTGCAAACTCTACGAAATGATATCAAAGATGTTTGCAATGATAGTTTACAAGGTTTCCTGTCTAAATTCGCGGAAATCATCAAGAATATCTAAAAAATACTACATGTAATTATGACTATGTGAAGAGGTGTTGTTCGTCGTTCCGAACATCTACCTGTTCTACAGCCTACAGGTACGCGACGTCTGGTTATCACATGACAAAGACGTTACCCGTACTGATGATGGAACGTAATTATGTGTAACTAAACTTCTCTATAACGATATGTTACCAGCAGACATGGAGATAATAGCGAGTGAATAGAAATGACGGTGACTGTTTTTAAATATTCACACTGCTGGCAAAATTGCGAGGTCACCGCTCAAATGACTTCAGTGACGGGCTATACTGAGCCTCATCCATCGCTTGTACGCCAGAAAAAGAACTGTCTGCGAGTAGTCATGTTGGAAAAAAGCTGGAAAACGGAGATAGTTTGGTGATTTTCCAGCGGATTTCTAGTCGTGGTAGGCCCCTAATGACCAAGCTGTCGATGAGTGTTGGCAATTACAATTTGGATGGAAATTTTCGAAATATCGACGAACAAAGTTGCGACAAGCGTGCTGTCGGGCAGAACGTGGACATTCCCATGGCTGTGGTGACGGGGTTAAAAACTTATAAATCAAAACTAACCGTAAAAGGCAGCAATCCCGTCCGGAAACACCACAGCCATGGACCCACAGCTAGCCTAACAAACGAAGTTTTATAGCCCGTGCGCCGCTTCTTTCGGGAAGTGTACACTAACAGCATAAGGCGCGATTGACATAAGGCGCGATTGAAAATCGATGAATTCCTTACACTAATAGCGACCAACTCTCTTTTATTAGTCCAAAGTAATTAAATTCTTTGTTTTGCGTCCACTCTAAATGGGAAAAGGTACGCGTCTAATCGGCTGAAAAACACTCACAAGAAAATTAACACAATGTAATTTGATTGCAGCAAAAAAAAAATTGTAACAAAATTTTAGTTCAGAAAAGCTAAGCGGTCTTGTCCTAAAATTTCCTATTCAAATACACTGTGTGTGTTTTTCATGAAAACCTTAAAAACCTACGGGGACGCAAAACAAAGAATTTAATTACTTTTGCCTTGGGCAAAAAAAGTAACTGGCGAGATTTTGATGCCGTAGAGTCATTCTAGTCATGAGCTTGGTTGCTACCGTATATCAGAAAACAACTGACTTTGACGTCAAAGGCCTGTTGCTGGTACGTACTTTGAGACATAAAATAACGATATGTTATAAAATAACGATGTGTTACCGGCAGACATGGCAAGTGCAGAGAAATGACGGTGACTGGTTTAAAAAATTCACAGTCCGGGCAAAAATTCTCCAGTGCATGCTTCCAGCCTGCTGTGTTACCATTGTGCCTTGCATCACGACACGGTTTGGTATATACACTCCCTGAAACGACGACGTGAAATATACATCTATGTAATTTTGTTGAAAAACTCATAAAACGGCCGATCCGGCGATCTTTTTCTGCTTGGTCGGTCGATACTTTCTGGGTGTCATTTGTTACATGAAGCAGGGCCATGTCTGCTTAGTTATGTTTGAATTTGGCGCTTTGCAACGAAAAGCATGCGTCTTTCTAGTGCTCCTTTTGATCAAACTTTCCGTTTATTTTTGAATAATGAGCAGTGTTTGTTTGCGCATATCATGAATATATAAGCGTCTACTAGGTTTACGGACGTCCTCGGAACATGTTTCCCAAGATATTCATACCTTCTCCTTTTTCATTTACATCTCTATCTTTCCAATGTTGACCAACCCTAGATAGGTCCACGGATAAGCATAATTAGTTGTGTTGACTATTTAATTACAAGATGTGTACATGAGAGATAAACGTCCTTGTAATGGGATGTAAAATGAATAAAGAGTCAAGAGGCTAGGTTAGGTTATATAACCATTTATTTAATTTACTCCGATCAGTCAGAGCATGAAGACACAGTCCCTTTATCCATAGAGGGACTGTGATGAATAAAAAGGAGAGGAAATGGTAGAGGAAACAGTGAGAAAAACTCAAAAATAAGCTTATTGATAGTGTCTGGGCCGCCTGTGCAAAAACTAAATGAGAGAAACCCAAAATACATGAGCAGATGTTTAGCATGAAAGGGGCATATAAAGGTTTCATATAAATTATTTTTATTGCCTTTGATTCTTGCTCGGTCCATGCAGCTGTTTCAAAATGTCGCATATGATTCAAATTATGAGTCCGATTAATCTACTAATTAAATGTCGACAATCATGTGCGGCATGATCAACTACATGCCAGTGGTGTTATTGCAAATACCTGAAATGACAATCTTAATACCTTATGTTGTGCGAGTATTACTCATTATGTTCACTTGAGAATGCCAAACATATCGTGAAAATGGCAAAGATAATATGTTCAACGTTCCTTTATAAAAGCTACGGTGTTCCATATGCGTCCATCAGCAGGTCAGACTGGTCGCCGCATGTATTTGGATGCGTAGGTATATAGGTACAGATGTAACGCGACCGCAGCTTAGATCATCAATATGGCAAGAGCAATAGGTAAAGTGAAAAATCAAAATATATTTTGCTGAAGTCTCATTACATAATGAACCACGATATGCGATCTATGTTGGACTTATTAAGATGAATATAGTGACTGAAATTAATATTTTGACAGAAAATGGTCGCAAGATAATAATATGTGATGCAGAATGAAACTTTCCCCCCAGGAAACATCTTTCTGCGAGAACTCCTACTTACCTGTCACTGTTACATTTAGGTTATCTCATTTGCTGCCTTCCAGAACGAGGCAAAAAGTTAAATACACGTGATCTCATCCCAGGCGGAAACCGCCTTGAGATTCCATATTCAAACCAGGGCTCGAAATTAACTTTTTTCCCTGGTAGTCCCATTGGGCTACCATTTTCTGAAGTTGGTAGCCCAGTGACAAGGTCTGGTAGCCCATGCATGAATGAAGAGGTTTTTTTTTGTAAAGGATATGATATTTTTATTTATAATCTAGACAATGAGAGATTTATTTTGCATGATTCTATCCAGGAAGTGAATTTTCTAGCCATTTGACATCAATGCCTTAGGAGAACGGTAGCATGTGTAGTGGACAACGGTGACGCCTCAAAGTTTGACGACCTATTCACACATACATAGAACTTATATACAAATTTTGATGTTTGCCTTGACAACTTTTCACTCAACACGTGTAAACATAACATGGCTAAAAAATTCAGGATGACAACTTGATAAAGTCATGTTCCTAATACTTTCGTGGCAATTGGCTATATTTCTCCACCATAGTACACTATCATGGGATGATCTGGTACACTTCGGAAAGCGTAATTTGTGGATGGCCCGGCAGTTTTTTCTTTCCAGTTTGAATAATTTTGTGTGTAATAATTGTGATTGATACATTGTGATTAAATAACTATGAAAATGAATTTTCACTGGCCATCATTTCCCGAGCCTGTCATCCAAGTACATGTAAGTTCAGATAATGATATTTTATTGAATGTTTGTCGCAACAAATTCGACTGCACTGTCGCATTATAATTTGCATAACAAAGTCATAGTCTGGCCTTTCTGTGTCAAGCCGGGTTGACTGTCGGACCGAGCGTAGGTCATCTCAGAGCGATCAATATCATGTCGCCAACTAAGTAATTTCATGTCCCAGGCTTTGGTAGTGTGTGTGGGCTACCATTTCATGGACTTTGGTAGCCCCAGGGAAAAGTTGGTAGTCTGTGGACGCGGGACTACCGCTAATTTCGAGCCCTGCAAACAGTTCTCAACCTCCATAATAGACTATCAAAATAGTGGGGAGGAGGGAGAGAGGAGTGACAGGTAAGTTGGAGTTCTCGCAGAAAGATGTTTCCTGGGGGGAAACTTTTATTCTGCTTCATCCTCCTACTTACCTGTCACTGTTACTTTTGGATTACACAGAATCCAAAGCTTAAATGGAGGAGGGTATGTCAAACAAATTCTCCCAACTAAGGTAGAGCCACACCTCAAAGAACCTAAAGCAAACCTAGCTTCCATAGGCACATCCTTGAGGTAAAAGTTAATTAAGGTATTTGGAGAAGCCCAAAAACCAGCTTTACAAATGTCATCCACTGACACACCTTTAAACAAAGCCCACGAGGCAGCCATAGCTCGCGTATCATGTGCTCTGACGGAATGCACAAGTCTACAATGGCCATTGGAAGAATCATAGGAATTTCATTGAAAACAGAATTAGTAAGAACCAGCCTACATTTGCTTGCTTTGTTGACATGCGAAAGGCATTTGATCGTGTTGAGAGGAATTGTCTATGGTACAAATTATATGAAAGTGGAGTAAATGGCAAATTTCTCAATGTGCTGCGTTCCTTGTACACTAACGTAATGTGCAAGGTCCAAGTAAATCAGTTTACCACAGAAAGTTTTCCTGTTGATATTGGTGTCAAACAAGGCGACAGCCTTTCTCCTTCTCTATTTGCACTATATATTAATGACCTGGCAACAGAAATAAAACAGTCCGGTATAGGTGTTAAAGTTGCGGAAGCTACCATTAGCATACTATTATACGCTGATGATATTGTTTTGCTGGCCGATTCCAAAGAAAATTTACAAAGCTTGCTTGATATAGTACACATGTACTGTAAAAAGTGGAGACTGAGATTGAGCCAAGACAAAACTTTGGTGGTACACTTCAAAAATCACTCTTTTCCACGTACACAAGCTCAATTTCACTGTGGGCCTATGTCAATTGATGTTACAGAAAAATACAAATATTTGGGAGTATATTTTACTGAACATCTTGATGTGAATGTTATGACACAGAGCCTTGCTGAATCTGCCTCAAGAGCTACTGGAATTATTATTGCCAAATGTAAAATGTATGGTGGAATGTCTTATCAGATGTACACAAAACGATTTGATTCGCTAGTAGCTCCAATTCTGGATTACGCTTAGGCAGTGTGGCATAGAAATTCAATCACTTGTATTGACAAGATCCAACACCATGCAATGCGATCATATCTCGGAGTAGGAGCTTCAAGTCCCACCGCTTCAGTATACGGTGATATGGGATGGATGTCTAGTGAATGTAGGCGTAAAGTTGAGGTCATAAGGCTGTGGTTTAGACTACAGAGACTACCCATCACTAGACTGACCAAACGTGTATTTTTAAGCGACGAATTGTGGACTAAACGAGCGAAGTCTGTATTTAAAGAGGCTGGACTGTTACATATTTTTGAGTCTAGAAATGAACAAAATATTAGTACTAATGTTATTCTTGACAAAGCAAAACAGAAGTTAAAACTAAATGAATCTGTAAACTGGAGAATTAACTGTTTAATGAAACCGAAATTGAGAACGTATTGTACATTCAAACACAATTACAATGTTGAACCTTATGTATTACTTAATATCCCGTATAAATACCGCTCAGTTATGGCAAGATTACGTAACGGGACATTACCTTTGAGGATTGAAACTGGTCGGTATTCTAACTTGCAAATTGATCAGAGAATATGTTTACTCTGTAACTGTAATATTGTTGAGGACGAATTTCATTTTATATTTGATTGCGAACAGTACGACGATATTCGCACCTCGATTACAGATGTTCTTCATGATTTGCCATCAAATGAAAAACTTGTTCAACTTTTCTCACACAGTTATGTCAGAAACTTTGCTAAGTGTATTCACCAAATGTATATCAGAAGGAGAAATGTAATTTCAAACACTTAATATACTTTCTTTATGAATTATGTTATACTGTAAAATATGTAATCTAGACGCACAGTGTGGTTAGTTTAATTTATAGGAACCAGTGACTCATAAACTGACAACTCGGCTGGGGTTTCAAACAAATTTCTTGTACTTTTTCAAAATAAGAATCTTGTGTTGAATATGAAACCCTGTCACTGTAATAAAATATTATCTATCTATCTATCTATCATAGGCAAGTTGGATTGTATCCCTTAACCATCTAGAAATAGTGTCCTTGGATGCTGGTCCATGTTGACCTGGAGACACCTTAATGAACAACTGTTCTGTATTACCACGAAGTTGTGCAGTCATCTTAATGTAGTAACGAACAGCCCCACAAGGACAAATAAGTTTATCTTGAGGATTCCTTGAAATATTTTCAATACTCGGAATGAATATCTCTGTACCAACATGAGATACAGATTCATTCTTTGACAGAAAAACTGCCCTAGGCAACAATCTAACACCTGTAGGCTCCCATCTGAGACAAGCACTGTTGATAGACAAAGCATGAATCTCACTACGTCTACGCCCAGATGCCACAGCTATGAAAAAAGTCTTCATAGTTAAATACTTCAAACCAGATTCACTAATAGGGTCGTAAGGAGCTGGCTTTAATGAGTCTAACACTAATGGAAGACTCCAAGAAGGCAAAAGTCTCCTCTGAGAAGGACGCTTAACAAAAAACCCTTTAATTAGACTATCCAAAAGAGGATGCTGACCTACACTATGTTCACAATAACTCGGAAGGAGAGAACTCAACGCTGAACAATATGTTGAAATAGTTTGGGGCTTTAGACCTCCAACCTAAAAAAGAAAAACCAGAAAATCACCCACAGAACTTAGAGGTGGATGCATGGGATCGACATCATGTTCTTTACACCAATCACTGAATACTCTGAACCTGTAATTGTATGATTTAATGGTTGATGATCAACGAGAGTTCGCTGCATATTCTGCAGCTCTCGCTGAAAATCCCTCTGAGCAAAAACGTTTCTTGACAGTTTCCAAGCAGACAACTGGAGGACTGACGGATCTGGGTGAAGAAAACCCAACAACGATTGGTTCAGAATGTCTGGGGTCTCTGGTAGCTTTATTGGAATCTCTATTAGCAACTCCAGCAATCGAGGAAACCACGGTTGTCTTGGCCAATTCGGTGCTATTAGAATGACAACACACTCCTCCTGTCTCATCTTGCTTAGTACTCTGGGAATCAGAGACACTGGAGGAAACGCATATGCAAACATGTTTGTCCAGGGAACTGAAAAGGGATCCACGTCCTCTGCTCTCTGGTCTGGAACTGGAGAACAATTCACCTGCTGATGGGCATTGTGTGCAGTTGCAAACAGATCTATGTGAGGCCTGTCTAACACCTTGAAAAGCGACTCTACCACCTGATGTATAAAATCAACTCTGTTGGGATAGGTCGTCTTCTGGACAGAGCATCTGCTATCAGATTGCACCTGCCTGGCATGTGAGCTGCCCTGATCCTGATATTTCTGATAATACACCAATTCATTAGATGCCAAGTGAAGATGCAGAGAGATGGAGACAGTGTTCCCCCTTGCCTGTTCAAATATGATACTAGGGTTGAATTGTCTTACCTTACAAGAACCAATCTCCCTAAGATATGAGGGACGAAGGCCTTTAAACTCTCCAATACTGCCTGAAGCTCGAGAAAGTTTATGTGCTCTTGTCTCTGGGCTACTGACCAGACTCCTGAAATGGTCAAATCTCCCATATGAGCCCCCAACCTTGTATTGAAGCATCCGTGGCTATTGTAACCTCTGGGGGCTCCAGGGACAGTGAAACTCCCTTGAAAAAATTGACTCTGTTGGTCCACCAATGAACCAAGGGCGTCTACCCTTATAGGATGACTGAGAGGAGTCTGATGTGGTCTCCATTGAGACAGAAGGAAAATTTGAACTGGCCTCATGTTCAACCTTGCCAATGGTATGACCTGAATGCAAGATGCCATAAGACTTAGGAGGCGAAGAAAATGCCGCACCGTCTGAAAACTGCCTGGCAAGAGATGACTTACCATTTCGCAAATAGCTTAAAAACGTTCTGGCATCGGAGTAGCAATCCCTTCCTCCAAATCTATTTTTGCCCCTAGATAATGAATGCTCTGACTAGGGCAAAGTTCTGACTTCTTTTCGTTTGGTAGACAGCCTAGACTGACAGCTGTCCTTAATATACGTTCTGTATCCCGCTGGAATAACCTAATCTGCGTCTGCCTGGCTAGCCAATCGTCCAGATACATGTGGACATAAATTTGTTGCTTTCAAAGAAAGGCACCTAAAACTGTTGTGACCTTGGTAAACACACGGGGTGCTGACGGCAGACCGAAAGGCAGTGTCCGAAACTGAAACACCTTGCCCTCCACAAACCTCCGCAAACGTGAGAAAATGTCTGCAGTCTGGGTGAATAAGGATATGTTGATAAGTGTACTTTTAGATCGATTGAAACTGCATAATCCCCTTTTGACAGATCTGATAAAACTGAACGTAGAGTTTCCATCTTGAAGGGTTTTTTTGAGAAAATGGTTTTAACGGGCGGAGATTTAAGATTGGTCTCCAGCCCCTGATCTCTTTGGAATTAGAAACATTGAGCTGTAAAAACCTTTTGATCTGTCTGTGACAGCCTCGATAGCCCTCTTTGAGATTAATGATTCTATTTCCTGAAGGCTAGCATTTCTCTTCCCTAAATCCGACGGAAGAGGAAAATTTATAACCGTGCTTCAAGCAATAACCTTCTGAAACTACCCCTAAAACCCAAGGGTCGTTGGTTATCTTGGCCCAGTGCTGACTGAAAAGAGATAATCTTCCCCTACTGACACCTCAGGAAAAGGAATTTGAATATTTAACTGTGCTAGATTTACACACTGAGCCCCTGGCAAACCGTCATTGTTTAAAAGAATGGTCTCTGGAAGCCTGTGCCGGCGTCAGATTGTCTACCAGGGAAATCTACTTATTAGATTACAATTTCAATGGAAAACAAAAGGCTATGACACTCCATAATCCTCTTATAGACTAAAACAAACTTGATCCCAGGGATCATGTCCCCGGCCTTTAAAGTAATTACTAGGTGTAGCAGAAACATAACTCTTTACAGAAGTCTGTTAAGTTTAGCTGAAGGTTGCGACTTGGGCTGAAAAAAGCAGGTCGCTTAACTCCCTGACATGGTCTAGAAAGGGAGACTATTTCCCTAACATCTCTAGCTGCTTCAGCTTCCTGGTGAAAAATATCTGAGACTTCTCCATGGAAGAGTTTATCACCCCAAATAGGAAGCTTAGTCAAACGATTTTGAGTTGATCTTGTAGGAAAATCCATCTGATCAAGGAATAATTCCCTTCTGGCAGAAACTGACAAAGCAATGGCACGAAAGAGTTGATCTGCTGAAGAAGTTAGAGAAAACTGCAAAAATTCCAAACCCTTAGACAATTGGTCATCAGGAATATTTGAACCTGGTGAAACAGCCGTATGTACAAAAGCGGTTGCCAACAATGAATGTGAAATGCATCTCAGTAAAACTCTGAGAGCTTTATCTACCGTAAGATGTCCAAGATCAGCCTTATGGGTAAAACTTCTCAAATCCTTAGCTGAAAAATGTTTCTTATCAGCTGCCAATTTAGTGTGGACAAAACTGTCTTCACTAGGCGCTCTGGCAAACTCCTCAAAGTCTTTTTCAAGGAACCTGAAATTCTTGCCTACAGACTTTGCGTACTTTGACACCCTGGGCAAACTCTTCTCAATAGCTGTCAATCTTTGTGTAATCAGTCCCTCAATGGGCAAACGAGGAGCGCGTGTAACTGTACTATCTCCACCAAGTAAAAAAAGACTGATGTTGACCATGATTGCTATCATCTTTTGTACAGCGAAGCACATTGCCAATAATGTTAATAATGTCATGCCATTTCCCAGACAAAGCTTCTGACGTGTCAGCATCGGCAGGAGAAATTTTTGAATGAGTATCAGAATGAGCAATATCACTTCGCATATAATCCTGTGACCTAGACACAGAATGACTGTCTCCATCTGCGCTCTCGTCGAGATCACTCGGACCAAACAAAGAAACAGAATCAGAATCTTTATATACTTGTAAGACGGCTGTGGAACAACTCCCGACACAGCTGCCGTCTCCTGATTACTTATCACCTCTGTAGGGTCCACATGTAAATCCCTATTCAGACTGTGGTTTTGGTGTTGGGGTTCCACATGATTGCCCTCTGCTACACCAGCACTCTGAGATTGAGCAAGAAAACCAGCAAACAAAGAAGAAACCTTCTCCGAAAATTGCTCAAAATTAGTGTCCAGAATACCCTCAATCTCGTCCTTAGAAACATATGACTCATCAGAGGGCAAACTAACAGGCGCACTACTAGCCGACTTCCTGGACTTGTCCTTCTGAAACTTACCTTTTGAAGTTTGCCTACCTTGCAGCAACTCAGGATTAGTAAAAATGCGCCATAGTTCATCCGACCTATCCTTGCAAATATCACACGGCTTAGCCTTTGAACACTTACGACATGCAAGACACTTACCCATACCGGACACCTGTTACAACCTCTAACTATCAGTGGTTCAGGATGGTCCTACTTAAATTTATAAATCACAATTGTCCCATGGACCTGGTAATATATTACCTTGAATGGAAATGATTATTGGACCAGTTTAATGTCATATTGTCATGGCTGTCATCAGCAGGAATAATCTTCCTACATCTAGCTGCAGCGCAAACCTTAGACCCGTCACTCGCAGGAACATTGCATAGGTCCATGATACAAGCAGAACCGGTAAACCTACAGTACAGAAAAACCAGCGCGATTTATTACATGCCTCGATGTGAGTGCAAATCAGTGCATTGATTTGAATAGGAACATCCGGGATGTTAGCGGGCTGGTGAACGATGTACTGACCGGTTCCCATGGTTACCCGGTCCAGTGAAGCCTTTGGACGTTTACAACGTCAAAGTAGATATCCATGCGCGCACTGCTATGTTGACTTTAGTTAAAATCTGTTTGATGCTTGTCTTCATGGTAAAATCGTTTGAAAATGCCCTGCGTGTAACTAAATGTCACATAGCATTAACTGTGAAGAGGCATGTAATAAAAATATTATTACCTGAATACATGGGTTAATGTGCCCTCGCAGCAGGAGACAATTTGCCCTCCTGACGTAGGGCAAATTGCCACCTGCTCTCGGGCACATAAACCCATGTATTTAGGCAATAATATATAAAATACCATAAAGTACAATACACACAGTACACGAGAAACTGGCTCGCACAGCTGCAGACTGACCAAAAACGTCAATGCATTCAAAAGCGTGGAAAGCAAACAATAGCAACACACATTTGCTACATAAACTCAAAGCAGTACTTCAAACGGCCTGAAAAACTACCGTCAAACCAAATTGACTCCTAAAAACGAATAAATAAACAGGAAATAATAGACGATATCGTAACTCACGCGCCCAGGCAGGAACAGTAATGCAAAACCAGATATGAACTGAAAATGCTCATTATATATTGAAGTTATGTGTAAATTTGAACCTTTGCCACATGTTTGCAACTTCATTGAAATTATTATGATCAACATAATGAACAATAATCACCGCGGATTAATTCTAAAAGGTCATGAAATATACAAATATGTAATTAGCTGAAATAAAAATATTAAAGTTATCTGACTGCTCTTATTGTATCCCCACTTTATCTAGCAAGTGTAATTACCGTTGGCCAAGTCCTTCAAGCCATATATGCCGAGCTGTGTAAGCTCATTCGATATACAAATTATAAATTAGCTGACATGAAAATGTGAAATGACTTGCGATATTGTTTTAACCTAGTACCTGGTATAATCATCAATGTACATACCATGTTTTGCCAACTTTGATCAAGTAAATCCCGTTATATATCCCTAATAAGCAAGGTTAATTAAATATGTAAATTAGGAATTGGCTTAAGTAAAAATGCTTAATGATTGTCATTAATGTTTTATCATGGTATCTGCAATATGTGTAGCAAATTTTGTCAAGTTTGGTTAAGTCAATTCAGATATATATCTCTTATTAGGAAAGATCATTAAATATGCAAATTAGGAATTGGATGAAGAGAAAATGCTTAATGACTTTCAATAATATTGTATTATAGTGTCTTTAATGTACATAGCAAGTTTCATCAATTTTGATTGAGTCAATTCAGATAAATATCCCTAATTATGAAAATTTATTTAATATTCAAATTAGGTTTTGGCTGAAGTAAAAATGTCTTTTGACTTTCGATAATGTTATATCACAGTATCTTTGATGTATATAGCAAGTTTCAACAACTACAATCAAGTTAATCCAGATATACATCCCCAATTGGGAAAGTTCATTAAATATGCAATTTCGGAATTGGCTGAAGTAAAAATGCTTAGTGACTTTCAAAAATGTTGTGTCATAGTAGCTTCAATACATGTAGCAAGATTCATCAACTTTGGTCCAGTCATTTCAAATATATATTCCTAATTAACAAAGTTCATGAAATATGCAAATTAGGAATTGGCTGAAATTAAAACGCTTAATGACTTTCAATAATGTTAAATCATAGTATCTTTAATATACATACCAAGTTTGGTTAATTTTGAGCGAGTCAAATCAGACATATATCCCTAGTAAGGAAAGTTCATTAAATATGAAAATTAGCATTTATCTTTCATGTCACCCCTTAATGGTTCCCACTGCTGATATATCTTGGTGTGATCAACATTTGTAGCAAATCTCTTCAAATTGTGTGTAGTCGTTTTTAATGTATATCCGTTTTTTTCTGAAATCAATTATTATGCAATATTATTGAAAGTCACTAAGCATTTTCTCTTCAGCCAATTCCTAATTTGCATATTTAATGATCTTTCCTAATTAGACATATATGTCTGAATTGACTCGACCAAAGTTGACATAATTTGCTACACATATTGCAGATACCATGATACAACATTATTGACAATCATTAAGCATTTTTACTTAAGCCAATTCCCAATTTACATATTTAATTAACTTTGCTTATTAGGGATATATACCGGGATTTACTTGATCAAAGTTGGCAAAACATGCTACGTACATTGATGATTATACCAGGTACTAGGTCAAAACAATATCGAAAGTCATTTCACATTTTCATGTCAGCTAATTTATAATTTGCATATCTAATGAGCTTTCACAGCTCGGCATATATGGCTTGAAGGACTTGGTAATTACACTTGCTAGATAAAGTGGTGATACCATAAGAGCAGTCAAATAACTTTAATATTTTTATTTCAGCTAATTACATATTTGTATACTTCATGACCTTTTAGAATTAATCGGTGGGGATTATTGTTCATTATGTTGATCATAATAATTTCAATGAAGTTGCAAACATGTGGGGCAAAGGTTCAAATTTACACATAACTTTAATATATAATGAAACACGTGAGCATTTTCAGTTCATATCTGGTTTAAAAATGTTTGATGGTATGATTGCATTCCGTGTACGGTTTCTTAGAGAAGCAACTACGGTGGTAGATCACCGATATTTCGTAGGATTCACGGCTCTTCTTCTAGCATTGACATTCCCTTTTCCAATGCAATTTGTTTGATGTGTGATAAGTTGGAGTAAGTCTGGTATCTGATAGCCATAGTTACAAAGCTTTTGAAAATGTTCTAATTGCAACATGGAACAACAAAGGTCAGAGAGTTAAATTGCAAAAATTCACTGTAAACGAACACAGCATCGCATCCGGCAAGGTTGCTGAGGTTGGTGCAATTTGATCTAAGATGACAGAATGTCTCTTTTTTGTGTTACATTTTTTGCTCACGTGTTTACACACGTGAGCATATGTCACAGCGATGTCTGTCTGTCTGTCTGTCTGTCTGTCTGTCTGTCTGTCTGTGTCTGTCTGTCTGTCTGTCTGTCTGTTGGTCCGATATCTCAAAAACGGCTTATCAGATCACAATCAAATCTGATACATATATTTAGTTAGCAAATGGCAAGAACTGATTAGTTTTTGGTGGGTGTGGCTTGCATACTTTTTGCTCATTTGCATAATTAATGATTTTAGAAAAACGGATATACATTAACCAGATATGAACTGAAAATGCTCACGTGTTTCATTATATATTGCATTTATGTGCAAGTTTGAACCTTTGCTACATGCTTTGCTACATTTAAAGTGTTATGATCAACACAATGAATTTCACCACAGATCAATTCTAAAGGTCATTAAGTATTCAAATATGTAATTAGCTGAAATAAAAATAACTAATTTCTTTGAGTACTGTCATTGTATCACAATATAGCATGTGTAATTACCTTTGGTCAAGTCCTTCAAGCTCTATATGCCAAACCGTGAAAGCTTGTTAGCTATTTATGCAAATTATGAATTAGTTGACATGAAAATGCAAAATGACTTTCAATACTGTTATAACCTGGTATAATGATCAATGTACACAGCATGTTTCGCCAAATTTTATCAAGTAAATGCCAGTATATATCCCTAATTTGGAAGGTTCATTAAATATGCATATGGGAATTGGCTGAAAAAAATGTCAAATGACTTTCAATAATCTTGTATCATAGTATCTTTAATGTACATAGCAAGTTTTGCCAACTTTGGTCAAGTCAAAACAGATAAATATCGCTAATAAATGCGGGATATCGGACCGCAGGCGGGCGAAGATTGCATTATAAGCGCGCCAACCCAAACTCACTGCATGGACATCACATTTACGAAATCGAAGTCCAAAGTCAACTACGTCATTGTTAGAATAAGAGAGGTTTTCCATCACACGGGAGCATACCACCACAAATTTTGCACAGATGGCGTTGCACTGGCATTGAAAAAGGGTGCATGGGAGCATGGAACGCGGGCAGTTTCCCTCGCTGTGGGTAGGAAATGCATTGAGCAAGACACACTTCCGGGTTCGCAAAAAAACGAGGATCCCATTTACGGGCGCTCAAATATAACTATTTGCTGTGATACATAGCAGAGGCATATATGTTTGTGATGCTGAGAATAACATCAGTAAATAAATGACGGGTTTTAAAAGTTGACGTTTTTGCGATGAAACAGACTTCTGAAGGTAGCTCGCTTGGGGAACACGTCATCCCGGCCGCTGTCCGCTTTGACCCCAGTAATTCACACTGGTTTGGGTCGGCCCAGGTACCCAAGTCACTTCGACCCCGTCACACTTTTGCCTACATGTCCACGGAGACGATTCAACATGTTCCACAACAAAGCCAAGACAAAAATTGAAAATATCAATAAAATGGCTTCACAAAGGCTGAAATACACGATACTCGATGAAGTATGAAGTTTATGAAATGAAATCAAAATTGACAACACAAGTGTTTGTCTCGGGTAATACCACTTGAAGTTGTTTTTTCCATACAGTGCAGTATTTGTCAGTGACAAATTAATCTTTGCAATACATTTTTTTGCGATGAGCTGGAAATTTGATTAATATCGAGTTAATGTACATAAATATTCCGTTATTTACTGGGACACGTTTATTTTCTCGATCCGCTATCTGCGGACTACGTGCTGAAGTACATTGACTGTTCATGTCAACGATCGTTTCTCCCTCTGCAGAGTTTCTGTATCACGTTCAACAACGCTGTACCTCGATCACACGATAGTGACGCTATGTAGCTGTGAAGTATTGAAACTTATCATAAAATGGCCACCTCGTCTAACAGTAACACGTATTGTCGGGATTATCGTACGGAAAAAAGACTGCAAAGTAAGACTTATGAATCTTCATCAGAATTGAACACATCATGATTGTACACGAGTATCAACCGTGAATGCACGTTGAGCTCGGCAGTTACACAAGCATGGTACGCTACATGCATAGCCCTACGAGTATGGCGACAGTGTCCGGCTTTGGCTACGCCGCCTACGGAGGTGGGAGGCGGCGTAGCCAAAGCCGGACACTCTCGTCATACTCGTAGGGCTAGCTACATGCACTGCCGCGATGCCGATCGTATGCATTCCAAGGCCTATCCCGGAATTTGTTTCACAAACAACCTCAAAGGAGAGCAAACATACTTCTATGGACAGTGACGAACACGTTTCTTGGCGAAGCAAATTCAAAACAGTGCAGAAGTACATGAAGTAGGTCATGGCCTTGGACTCTGTGCACGAACCTGATTGGACACTTCAATACCTTTGACCCAAAGTTATTATTCATCAGCACTTCCATGCCATGAGGCTAGGTAGAGAACGTATGTACTCATTTCTGGCGATCGAACAGCGAGGGAAACAATCAATTACCAAGGATAAAGCTAATTTGCTAAACGATATTTTATCTTGAATAGTGAGTTGAATGAGTAATAAAATATCATATTTTTAATGTTCAATACGAGGTTGAAACACGGAGGGACCGTGGTTGAAACCAGTGCTATCCAGCGGTAGCCAACCTGGACAAGCACATTTCACAGCGCCCTCAAACAGTCGATTGTTTTTACTTGTCATACGCGGCGTAACAGAAAAATTAAAACTTTCATAACTTCATTAATATCCAAGCCACGCCCACCAAAACCTTTTCAGTTCTAGCCATTTGAATTCTGAAGATGTCTACCAAATTTGACTGAAATACGTTCAGCCGTTTTTGAGAAAATGGACCAACAGACAGACAGACAGACAGACAGACAGACAGACAGACAGACAGACAGACATCGCTGCGACATATGCTCACGTGTTCACACGTGAGCAAAAAACGACTACACAAAATTTGATGAGATTTGCTACAAATGTTGATCACACCAAAATATATCAGTAGTGGAACCCATTAAGGGGTGACATGAAAGATAGTTGCTAGTTTGCATATTTAATGAACTTTCCTAATTAGGGATATATATCTGATTTGACTTGATCAAAATTGACCAAACTTGGTATATATATTAAAGATACTATAATTTAACATTATTGAAAGTCATCAAGCATTTAAACTTCACCCATTTCCTAATTTGCATATTTAATAAACTTTGCTAATAAGGGATATATATTTGAATTGACTGGACTAAAGTTTATGAATCTTGCTACATGTATTGAAGCTACTGTGATACAACATTCTTGAAAGTCATTAAGCATTTTTACTGCAGCCAATTCCGAATTTGCATATTTAATGAACTTTCCTAATTAGGGATATATATCTGAATTAACTTGATTGTAGTTGTTGAAACTTGCTATATACATCAAAGATACTTTCATATAACATTATTGAAAGTCAAAAGACATTTTTACTTCAGCCAATTCCTGATTTGCATATTAAATGAATTTTCATAATTAGCGATATATATCTGAACTGACTAGATCAAAATTGATGAAACTTGCTATATACATTAATGACACTATAATGCAATATTATTGAAAGTCATTAAGCATTTTCTCTTCAGCCAATTCGTAATTTGCATATTTAATGATCTTTCCTAATTAGGGATATATATCTGAATTGACTCTACCAAAGTTGACAAAACTTGCTACATATATTGAAGATACTATGATACAACATTATTGAAAGTATTTAAGCATTTTTACTTCAGCCAATTCCTAATTTACATATTTAATGAACTTTGCTAATTAGGGATATATATCTATCTGAATTGACCGGACCAAAATTGATGATCCTTGCTATATACATTAAAGATACTATGATACAACATTATTGAAAGTCATTGAGCATTTTTTCTTCAGCCAATTCCTAATTTTCATATTCAATGATCTTTTCTAATTACGGATATATACTGGGATTTACTTGATCAAAGTTGGCAAAACATGCTATGTACACTGATGATTATACCAGGTTACAACAATATCGGAAGTCATTTCACATTTTCATGTCAGCGTATTTATAATTTGCATATCTAATGAGCTTTCACAGTTCGGCATATATGGCTTGAAGGACTTGGCCATAGGAAATTACACTTGCTATATAAAGTGGTGATACAATGACAGATGTCAAAGAACTTTAATATTTTTATTTCAGCTAATTACATATTTGTATACTTCATGACCTTTTAGAATTAATCGGCGGTGAATATTGTTCATTATACTGATCATATTACTTTCAATGAAAATGCAAACATGTGGCAAAGGTTCAAATTTACATATAATGCAATATATAATGAAACACGTGAGCATTTTCAGTTCATATCTGGTCATTTGACGAGGGCATGGGCATTGGCCGCATCGACAACAGTGATATATGAGGCCTGTGAATGACAAGAAGAAACAATAGAGCTTCAAGGCATTACGTAACTTAAATTACGTAAAGGTTTCAGGCGTCAGTAGCTCATTTCAAAAATCTGGCGGAGGGAAAAGGACAAAATTTCTCCTGACAATATTTAATTCATGTATAATTCACAGTATCACAAGGTCAAATCTAACTGGATATTTTGACAAATACTCGGCATGAGTACCTTTCTTCATATACTGGGATCGAGCTGCGACCAAGTGCAGGCATCATCCACAAGTACATGGGACATTGCATAATGAGGCAGTGAACACTGGAGGACCGGACCTACACATTGACCGATAGAAAGCTGTAAATTGAATAATACACAATAATGAGACCTAACACATGAGGTCCCTCCAATGACTGTTCCGAAAGTAGTCTGGTTCCCTGACCCATTTCCCCGGTAGAGGGCGTGGGGAAATATAGGGTCAGGTACCGGCAAATGTAAACATGGACGCTATTGGGTTAAAATAAAACAAGCTGTGATTGGATGAAAGTAACACTTGTAACTTTTTCTCATGTTTCTTGGGTTTCGCACTTTCAGGCTCACTTGACACCAACTTCTTGTTTGTAGCACAAAGCCGTGGAGGTCGAAAGAAAGACTTTTTACCTCCATGATTTAGCCACTGTGATTTAGGGACGATTCAGAATTTACTCCCAGGGGGAGGGTGGAGGATTTTCTATTTTCTCGGTGATTTTTTTCCATGGCCCCCCCTAGTAAATCATAGAAAAAATCTATGGCCCCCCCCCCTCATCTTTCCTGTTTTTTTTCCATGCCCCCCCTCCTAATATATACACGCATGCTTATACGGTACATTATAGACATATTTAGTCTAACAAGTTGCAGGAACTGTAGGGCCTAGTGGACATTAATCGATGATATAACAAATCATTTCAGGGTTATGTGACTATAAAAAGAATGATTTGCAGGGACTGCAAGTGGCACACTTTTGGAAAGGGTAGCAATAAACATATCTGTTGTAAATTTCTAAAGAAAAGTTAATTACTAAATATAAATACTTTTTTCGTTATGTCTCACTGATACATATGATGCGCACAAAGACAAGCAAAGATGTCAGTTAGAAATGGTGAACAGAAAATCAGGGAGCAGATAATTGGCAAAGTGATATATATCTTGAAGTTTAATGGTACATCATTTGCAGATATCCAGATATTTCTGGAAAGTGAGATGTACATGTACATGCACACGTTCAGCATACTTTTCATTTGATGATGCTGAATATTTGCAGACTCACGGTACAAGTTTTAAACATTAGGAATTAAAATTGGTGAAAGCCAACTTGTTTTTAATTTTCTCTTTTTTTTCTAATTTGTTATCATAAAACCAAGTAGCTGCCACTGAAAGCAAAAATGCTGAGGAATATTTTAGAACATTTCTTGGACAAAACACCTTATTCAAAACATGAATTCACATTTTATTCTGCTCATTCCATTCACAATCCAATGTTCATATTAAAATGCATACAACCCTGTGCAAGTCAAAATTCACATTTTGTCAGCCGTATTTTTCAAAATTGACAGAGCATGCATATTTCAAATTTTTTTAACAAACTTTAATTTTAAAATAGTCATGATGCGCATGTTTTCAGATGACACGAAACAATAAATGTTAATTTGTTTTTTTGCCTTTTCTGCCAGCCGCCACTGTGAAATCTTTGATTATACATATCAGAATGAATGGGACACAAAAGTATTAGCATCAATACACAATGTGTAAGCCTATCCACATTTCTCCTAGCCTCATACACACTGAGATCACTTCTTGGACTACAGCAAATTTCTTGTGTACACAAAATTTCAACAATCCGACACCATAGCATTGGCGCAGTGCCACATGATCTTCTGGATGCGCATACAGGATTATTGGAAAATCAACCTTTTTGTAAATTTTTCACCATATATTTTTGACAGTAATACGTAATATTTTTATTTTCAACATTAAAAAACTATTCGCTGAAAAGCACCTTGAAGATGAGACGGCCATAAATCTATTTTCAAAAAGTTTATAGTAGATGTAAGCACTGTAAAAGTTATGTAGAACATTAAAAAATTTAGAAAGGGTAAAATTGATGAGAATGAAACATAGAAAAAAGGAGCAGAAAAGAAGAGTAGCAGTAGCAGTAGTTTACTCAAAGAATGAAGTGGGTGTATATTTGGGGTAAAAAACCTCATTTTTGTATTAATGATAAAAATTTATTTAAGTCAAAATCTAGACAGTATTTTCTGAAATGTAATATTTCACTTGAAAGGAGAGTATTCATGTAGAAAAAACAACTATTTTATTTGGCATTATCCATCCTCATTTTAAAATTGTAGGGGTTTAAAGACTGACACTCTAATAATTGATTAAAATCATGATCAGCAAAATTAAAATGCCTCTTATTCAAAATGCCTCTTATTAAAAATGTAAGAGCTTTATTGCCAAACAAAACCAATTGATAGTTGTTGTGTTATATAGCATTTAAAAAACATAATGTGAAATTTTCAGAAAATTTGACCCAGCCGGAGTGGAGTTAAATTCTTTGGAAATTTTGAAATTGGGAGGCAAAAGAAGCCAAGAAATCGGGTGATTTGCTACATTTGCATAAATTAACACTTCTTTATCATGCAAACTTTCAACTGCTTTACAAGCTTACAAGTAAACTCCAACGCTTAAAAGCTACAAGGTAAACCCAACCTTAAAAAGACATTTGCTGTAATTTTTAGCATTTGTTCAATGTTCATCTCTGTGTATCAGCATTTGTTTGTTATTCTATCACTACATAGAACACCCAATGCTGTATTTAGCAACATACCAGTGTGAACATAAATGACCATTGTTATTGTTGATAAATGAATTCTAGTCTGGTTTTGATCTGAGATCTCTTTTCAACAAAAACAACCCTGACTGTTCACTGTATGGTTTGTATTGACATGCTAAATACTGGACATTCATAACGCTTCAGGGAGGAGAACAAGATACTGCTATAGATGCATAAAACAAACCACTGTGAATATTACCGAATTTGGCAGCTAAAGGAGTTAAACTAAACATGTTGAGTTTACCTGTCACCCAGGTAGCGTCTATGGTTCTCTTTTGTAGAGATCAGAAATTCTGGGCAAATATTGAATTGATGTTTTTTTTCCTTGGCCCCCCCTAAAAGATTGTGGTATTTTTGTCTGGCCCCCCTAAATTTTCTCGGGAAAAATGGGTGGCCCCCCTGAAAATCCTCCACCCCCCCCCCTGGAAGTAAATTCTGAATCGTCCCTTAGCACACCTCTTGATACTTTAGAACGTCGACATGATGCCTGGCATTTTTCACGAAATTCGGACACCATTCTATCCATCGAAATCAATCGTCGTTCACAATTCCAACAAAGTTTGCTTTCAATTAGCTGTGATATCGCAGCAGTACTTGTGGCGTGTATCGAACGTGCTCGGGTCATTGGGGTCACGCCACAGTCGGCGATGACCTCAATGACCCTAGCGCGTTCAATACACGCCACAAGTACTGCTGCGATATCACAGCCAGCCTTCAATCACCTCTATTTCCCCGTACTTCTGGATTAATCCTTTCAGTTTATGTTTCCCGTCTCGTGTGCCAATGTTTTTAGTTCGGATACCAGTGTTCGAACATAATTCTGATTCAGTCGAATTTTGACCGGCGTTTTCATGGTAGCAGCCATATTTGTTGTAGCATGTTCTGTCAGGTGACTAACCTCCGCCATCTTGAACAAAATTCTGTTCAAGATGGCTACCCGGTACCTGACCCTATATTTCCCCACGCCCTCTACCGGGGAAATGGGTCAGGGAACCAGACTGTTCCGCAAGTGGACTTTAGAGAAGCGGATTAACCAATCAGAGCATGCAGTACATGTGTGTAGGACGTGTAATGTAGGTCATTTTGAAACAGGACTAGTCGGACACGTGATATTTTTGAAGTACACATTGTTTCTGTACCATTTTACCGAGCTCTCTAAAACAGTATTACACATTGTAGTTCCGTTTGGAACTTAAAAATAAAAATCTTCAAAGCCGGAAAATTGTCTTGAATTTAGCAGTGTGACCTCAATTTATGATTTAAGCCCAAGCAAATAATTTTCAAAACATGTGGCCTATGAACAGTGTTTTTTCTCTTTTCTCGATAAACCATTTGACGTGTCATAGACGAGTCGAGGCCTCGTTGTGCTTGTAGAGGTGTACAGTTTTGCCATATTCTTTTAGAAGGGTGTATATTTTGAAGCGAAGGGATCTGGAGGTGTCCGGCAAGCTGTCTTACCAAGCTGTCTCAATCGGCTAATTGTACACCGCGAAATAGCGAAATGGCGAAATGACGAAATGGCGAAATCACGATTTTCGATTTTTCCAAATAGCAAAATAAACAAATAAAGAAACTACACACAGAGAAATTACCTGCCACCTATGATGCTTTATAATCGTCTCCCACTCTAACTAGTACAACATTACATGTAAAACGCCATGTTGAACATCGCTGAAATTGGCCTCAGAATCAAATTCAGTTTCGAGTGACTGAACAAACAGCTGGCATATGTTTTTTCCAAACTGACCAAAGTCATTTTCTGTCACATGAAAAGTATTTCGACCACAACAAGTTTATTACTGGCATGTGTTTTGCAGTATAAAGAAAAGGCACTGATTAGCGATGATACCATTGTCGGTTTAGTTTATTTGTTTGGCCGCCGTTTTATCACATACTCCTGCCAAACTACGTGTACGCATGCACGCTTACGCAAAACATTTTTATCTTGGTACAAGAGATCTAAGGGACAAACCTTTAGATATTCGGAGGGGGTGGTCAGAAACGGAAAAAAAATTCAGAACAGAAAGTTTGGGGGGAATATCTACAGACTACATTGCAAAGTGAACAAAATATTCAGAACACAATTGAGTAAAATAAGTCTGCAAGACTCAGAAAAATAATTTGCACATCTATTCTCATTTGAAAAAAAAAAATTGAAATTTTCAGTTGTACAATTTTTTTTCACAATCCGATCATGACAACCCCCCTCCCAAAATCTAATTGTCTGTCCCTAAGCCTCAATGTATGCGTAGTTTTGTGCGCCGTCGACTTCCGGGTTCGCGATCGCGCGATTTCGCCGAATTTATCGTACTTTCGGTGCTAAACCTCGATGTTGAGAATCAAAACATGTGCAATTCACTGAATTTGACTTTGTTCAGATGAAACTCAGCAGATTTTTCATCAATTTCCAACCTGCACGGCATACTCATGGGTTTTGGAACCACCGTGCAGATTGCAGTATGCACCCGGGTATTTCGGCTTAACATCGATTATACAGCATGCTCTCGGTGGTAGGTAATTGCCCTATGTATAGTATCTTTATTTCTTCATTGTGCAATTTGAAAAAAATCGTGATTTCGTCATTTCGCTATTTCGCTGAGTACAACTAGCTGTCTCAATCTATGTTGTACGACCGTGGCTAATTTAAAAAAAACTATTTCGGGGCTGATATGTTCTGAAATTTAATTTCGTTTCTGTTTCAAGTGAAACTGTCTTGTAAACGGACTTATAAGATAGACCGACCTTCACAAGATGGAGCAATCAGTCGAGGCAATAACTGGGGAATATTGTTGTTATCGTTTTTGAAGACTGCGTTGGCGAACGAAATCTGCCTGCAGCGCTCCCACAAGGCTAGCGTAGTTAGAACGTCGTCAATAAACAGGAAAGCAAGTTGGTTCTCTTTTTAAATATAGCACTCTCGTGATGTTCACGTTTACGTTCAAGGGATTAATGATAAAGACGAAAACGACGGTGACAATGACAAAAGATTGCTTTTCCTCGTCATAAACATGTCCCCATTAATACTCGGCGGTACCTTAAGGTTGTTTTTAAGTGACTAGACCGCTGTAATTGGTATCTGAATGATGAAGGGAACGACGAGGTGACATATATGGCAAATTATGCTTAATGATTGAAAAGAGATGTTTGCAAATGTTGCCGATTTCAGTGACTGTAATTAGGGAGGTCAAATCACTGATGTGGCACACTGAACATATTGTTGTCATGGTCGGGTTGATACGTCCAAAAATGCAAGTGAGCAGAGCCAAGATCTAGGAATATGCACATTTTCTGCTCAAAGTCTCATGAAATTGTTCGAGTTGTGCACGACATACCAGTCAACAGACCTCAGAAATCCATCAATTCCGCACTTATTTTCGAATCATATGGCGGTCAACTATGCCATCTGATCCTCAAGGCTTTAAACAAATACAAATTCAAGTAAACCAGATAACGTAATTTTTACAATAACCAGTATTAAATACTTTTTATTGGGACTGTTCATCACTTCGTTTTTAAGAAACTTACTTGAATTTGAATCAAATCCGAAATAACCACGAACTTCAGTCTTCAACAAGTTTTAATTGCAACTTTGCATTACCATAACTACAGGACCCAAGGTGCGTAGCGTGGACATGTGCCGACATGTATGATATAGCTAGATTTACAACCGATTTGTAACCATCTGACTAATGGCTATATTTGGTATAATTCCTTATTTTCGAATCTTTTAATATCCCAGACTCAGTTGGGCTGAGCCCATGACCTCGTACAGAGTAAGATTGGAAATTAATTTAATTTCAATCGAAAGTGACAGTTCACTGTCCCTAGTAGTCTTTTTTAAAATAAAAACATTTCGTTCTTTGTAACAGGTCATGATGGTCTCGCTGTCTACGCGTACGTGTAGCAGCTCACCGAACCCGGCTACCCAGCGTACTTTGCGCTTGGGCACACGTCATGGCGGTTGTCTCTGTAACCACAGAGTAACATCATATGTTACTCTGTGCTGTAACCTAGACTGCAACTTCGGGACTGGTCATGGCAGATGCTATAGAACGGAAACATTGACACTTGTTAATTTATTATGAAATTGTAACGTTATTTTACCAGTAGTAAATTTATCACTTATACGCTTGCAAATCCTGATCAAAATATGAAGCTTGGACCGTGAAGTTTTAGGACGCCGTACTCACAAGCATTATGCGACTGTGCTGGCTGCGACTATGTGGTCATGGAAAAAATTCTTATCATATTACAGTGACATATGCGTATCAGCAAGCTTCTTGATGCAGCGCGATGCGTTAGCTATTGATACTTTCGTCAGTGTAATTCAAATACATTAGGAGTATATACAAATTGATATTTAGAATCCTCAAATACGAAATTAAATGTGAATCCGATTCTGAACCGATATGGTCGAACATGGAGACCTTGGAAGAGATGCATGCGTGAATGGAGATAAAAACATGATCATCAAATTAATATTAGAAAACATATTTGTCGCGAGTGGTTTGCCATTGCTCGCTTCCATCATTAATTTATTAAAACAATTGTTACTTCACCATACATCGCCATTTCTTGATTTCACCATTTCTCGATTTCGCCGATAATAACTAGCCATTTAAAACAGATAACAATCCGAAAAGCATTGTGATACTGTACCTGCAAATTACTGATTGTAGCCAACATTAGAATCAATCATTTGGAGAAAACAGCTGTAGGAGCGCCCCGTGTATACACTGCGTCGCGTCGCCTGAAGAAACCTTTGACCTCTACTCATTCGCAGAACAGTGATCCTGTTTGCACTCATTAATTGGAACTTGTTAGTATATATAAATTTACAAAACTCGAACAGGAAATACTAGTATACTATAAACTGTAAAAAATCAACCAATCAATATGTCAATAAATCAATCAATCTATAGACAAATCCAAACAATATCGACCCTCTCTATCAATTCTACTTCAGTCAGTAAACTAGTCAGTGAACTAGTGAATAACCGCTTCAATATTAGATCAACTGCTGAATGAGAATTTCTTCTAAGGAGCCATCAATATTCTCTGTTGTCCTTATATATGGACTGATATTTAAACGTATCGAAAGCATCGATCAGGTCGGGACGACACAGAGAATACAATCAGCCCGACGAAAGACAATGTGGAAGTAAAACTTTCTGACTAATATGCTCGAGCGTCGCCACGTCATCTTGATATAAGTATTTTCCTCTTAGGCCTATATGTCAATATATTTTCTTAAACCAGATTCAATTAATCGAAATTATTTCATCCCTAATTTACCGACGAGCACAAATAGACATCCCAGGCTCCAGTATATTGTACACCAAAATAATGTAATAAAAGCATATATGAGTTTCTCGGTTGAAGGCTGATCAAGTACGTTACAGATTTTACCAATCTTCCAAAGAGCATGAGAGGCTTATTTACACACATTGACAACATGTGCTGACATACTGTCACTAGAATCCATCGTGACACCAAGATTGCGAACAGTGTCAGATGGTGAACACTGACATCACCTATTCTAATATCACAACGAGGAACCGGACCTACGTAGTGTAAATTTAGAAGAAAAATGAATGACCTCGGTTTTACCATCATTTAGAGCGAGCATATTGGCATCTCGCATCCATCCCCTGATTTCATTAACACATAGTTCAATTGAAGTTGTCGGAACTCGATCTGCCTCGCAAGTGATATACGTTTGCGTGTCATCAGCATACATCATGTAATGTAACTGATGCTTGAAATGATACCTCAAAATATCTAAGTTATTTTTTTATTTCTTTAAAATCTATGTCATTATTTGGTGCATTACTGATGACTGATAAGCATACTCCAGGACGGGCTTTAATCGATACCCGACCGATATTTCTGTCATTGAACGCATTTGACGACACCCGTCCCTAAACACTGCACCGTTGCATCTCACATGATCTGTCACAAAGTATCCATCCTTTTTTGTGTTGCAGAAAAGCTAATACTGTAAATTCATATTCATGGCTTTTACATGTCTGAAATTCACCGAAAGTGCCACAAAACGACACCATTTCAATAGCCAAATTTTCAAGTTTCTA
This sequence comes from Ptychodera flava, assembly GCF_041260155.1. Lineage (NCBI taxonomy): Eukaryota > Metazoa > Hemichordata > Enteropneusta > Ptychoderidae > Ptychodera > Ptychodera flava. The sequence continues at coordinate 41,673,516 of NC_091933.1, read as the reverse complement.
CAACGGGAGGCCGCGGCCGGGGTGACCACCCTCCTCATGACCATAAGCTAGGCTTTTTCAGTGTCGCGGAAAAGTTGATTTTGAAATTTCTCATTCTGAGTTGAGCTTATTGCTGTTTCACTGTGCCGTAAAATTTCAATCTTTAGATAAAATTAAATCACATCATTGTCAATACAGAGAATTTTGTGACGTTATTCCGCAGATAATTACTGATAAAATATCCAAATGTCACGTATTGTGGCCTCAGATGTTTTTTAAATTCCCTGGCAATGCCAAAACTATTAACAAAAACCCCCTCCAGGACCATAATGGACTTAAGTAAACTTTTCACTCCATAGTGTACTCGGCTTCATATCGTACATTTTGTACAAATAAAAAGCTTTCTTTCGTCCATTATGGCCGGGAGGGGAAAAACATTTCCCGTTAATATTGAATTATTAATAATTCTTAGAAAATAATATTATCACTTTTATATATGTTCTGTCATTAAAATCAAGACGGGAGGTTCATGAATTTAGAGGAAGGTCACAATTTCGTATGCAAGATTGGAGGAGAGTCACCGTTTTCAAGGCAACCAGTTAATATCTATCGCACCACCTGCTTCTGTTAATTCTGTACTTATACCCTATGTTACCAATCTAGCATACCCGTGAAGCCATCTCCACATGACAAACATATCTCTATAAGAATATTTGAAATAATTCTAGCTGTTCAATTATTTAGTTGGAGTTTTTATATGTTGATTATCACGACATATCTTTAAGATTTATCGAATATATCCTTCATTAATCCGATCTGTAAATTATTTAGTAGGAGTTTCTTTAATTCGACGATTTGAAATATTACTATTTTGTGGTCGAGTCATATTGCGGTTTGCCACGTGACTTTTCACTACGCTTCAGGAAGTAGGAGAAGAAACTGCAGAAGATACACAGTACAAAACCACCAAAAATTAGCCAAAAATTACAGCTATAAATGGACAACCCACCACATATTTCATATCAATCAGAAGTCAGACAAATCGCAATTTTTCGTGCAAGCATTTTGAAGGGTCAAGAAATTTCACACATGTCCTTGAGGGAAGGTCACCATTTTTCACTCAACCATAAGAAGGCAAGATGTGGCCGATGTTACGCAGGTCTTCTTGTTGAGAATATAAACTCTGGCTCCGGCCAATCAGGTGGCCAGATTCGAGCAAAGCAATCCGTGGCATTTTTAGGCCAACCATATTTCGATGTGGAAATCACAGAAAGACATGAAATAAAATTATGTCTAAATTGCATTTTATTACGGATTTCAGACCTGAGGAATGACATTTTCAAGCATTTTTTTACATAAATCGCTGTGAATTTGTGAACGAATTCGAAAATTTAAATTGCGCGAGGTGCGCGATACATTTTGCGGCCAGGCATTTTTCTAGTTTGGAAAGAGAAAACATTTGTGTGGAATCGGCTTTAAATTGATTGTTTACGAGTGTTGACTAGCAATATTGCGCATGAAGTAGTTGCTCTTGTGCGACGTGCTGTGTCTTATGCGCGCAACAAAATCGAATATTGCAATTTGATACACAGCCCCTTATTTCGGATATGCGATTTTCGATATTGGTTTGGACCCGACCATGTTTACATTTTTAGTGATGGTTCCGTCTTACTCAGACTGATACATTTTAGACAAAACATCCGTCCACGCCTACACTGTCAACGGTTTCCTCAATAGCTGACGCCTAAAAAGCGCGCTTCTTACTGCCGTTATGATACTTTCTCATAAAACGGTAGTGTCTATGCTGCGACGCTGTTACTCGGCCTGAGGCTGATCTGAAAGTCTAGCACAAGGACAGCTATGGATCTGGAACAGCTGTCAGTCGATGATAGTTACATAAAGGCACTTCTTGATCCCGGGAAAAGTAAAAAAAGAGAGTAAGAAAAGACATCGGGCTGTACAGAACTGCAAATCAACTACGTGTTTATCAACCCCATCAATTAATTATTTTATTCTGAATAAGGTACGCATCTAGCCAAAAGTAGCCCGAAACTTTGTCCACTCTGTCACACGCAACTCCATAACAGCTCCATTGGGATGGGGGAGGGGGGGGGGGGGGGGGGGCGGCTGGTGACCATGTACCGTCTCTGTTTCGGAAACAAAGCAAAGTAACTCGTTTGTAATTAAATATGCCTGACTGAAACGTTCATTTAATGTAAAGCTTATTATGTTTGGCATAGCAGTCCGACTTGTGACGCCAGGTCAAGGTCAACATTAAAATGAAAATTGACAAATGAAATTTCCTGTTTTACACCAAATTTCGATATTCGATTTATTGCAAGCATATTGTAAAATGCTGGTCTTTGCATCTTCTCACTTATTTCATACGAACAATGCATAGGTGCTGGATTTCGAGCCAATACGCGTTTAATTCTCTAATATCATCATCAAATATAAGCTTGCCGCGTAATGCACGGCGTTTCATGTAAAATCCAATGTTGGATATACTAACTCTAAAACGACAATAACGGAAAGAAATATGACGATATTTCAGAATTGGTTCTTCGATTTCAACATTAAAATTCGGTTGGCCTAAAAATGATACGGATTCTAAGCATTTTATAATTTGAGATGTGATCTCCTTCTTATCGAATTAGGCCTACATGAAACTTTTTATAAAGCTGATTATTTGTAAAGGTTAGAAAGTATTCTTTGAAAGTTCAAAGGTCTAACGAGAAATTATATGTCAATTAAGATATTATTGATTTCGACCGTGACACGCAGGGGAAGGGTCACTGTTTTTGCGCATAAAAATTGAGGAGGGTCACTTATTTTCACTTTTTAAAACATTGACCCTCCCCCTGTAATTTCTGACTGGTCCTTTACCGTGATATCTACGCTCCTATATGTAGAACTCGTAAACACACATATCGCAGATCACCTTTTCATGCGTGTAGAAGGCGCCGTTTAAGCCCGAACGGTGATTCAGTTTAGCTGAATCGATAAAATAATGGAGTGAAAATGTATCTGTTTCTAAAAAAAAAGAGAAAGTGAATCGTGGCCCGCCGGCACGCGTCAGTGGCACGTGGCTCTTGAAATAGACTTTGCCGCACCTAATTGCCATCCTTGAGAGATATCATGTCTGGGGATAAGCTGATCCGTCATGTTTTTTGGACCTCATATGCATTGAAGGTGTCAAAATCCAAATATGGAGCCTCATCAATTGACATGTTAGCATCTCCATATAGCAGAAACTGTACACAACGTGCGCACTTTCCGCCCTGACATGTTTTGTTCAAGTTTTGCCATGATTGTCATTTAAACTTAACGAACCAGTATTGCTTGGGTTGAGTGTCCTTCATAAACCTTGAAGCTGACACATGCAGTATCCTCGCCTTGATTAGACCACCGTATTCTGCCTTCAGTATTTTATATTTGTAAACTTGAAAGAAAAGCAGCTGTGAAACTCTTTGCTCGTACACAAGGTCCGACCGAATAATATACAATTTATGCTTAAGGGTGCTTTTCGACGAAGGACAGACAGTTTCGGGCATCTCCCACATGTTTAATGACTTTCAATTTCACACATCTGATATCATGTTACCGTTTCAAGAACAGGACTTTGAACAAAACGTGATGATCATTGTGAATTTTTGACGATTTCCCGATCGTATTTTGATCTAACGGAGAATCTCACATTTTCCGACGACTGAGCAAATTTTCACTTTTTGCAGCGGATAGTGGCACAGGCCCGTGGAGCGTTTAGTGTAGAGTGGGGTATACCACCGTGACATTGACAATTCCAAGCACCTGTGGGTTGCGGCGCGCGACTCTTGATAACTCGTCTGCTTTCAGCGAAATCCCCACTTTTCTTGTAAGACAGGCGGATGATTACATATGTCTTTCCTACACTGAAGAAATATCGTATGGCTACTTATCTTTAAATTTCAAAATGGTCATTTCCTATCATCTGTTGTTCTATTAATACTAAACACCCTTTAAATAGTTGAGCGTTGAAATGTAATTATTATAAAATGAAACGTCGTATATCGGCGAACTTAACTTTTTCGCCAACGACTCAGACTGAAGTTAGTCCTATTGTAAGGTAACACAACGTAAGATAACATGACAAGACACGGCATGACACGGCATTACATGACGGGAATGATATGTCATGACATGACATAATGTAATTTAACATGATAAAATAACAACATAACAAAGGTTTACACATAATATGAGTATGCCCATGGCATGACATAACAAAACACAAGACATCAAAACGCGAGACAAGAAAGAAAGGGAAAAGAAATTTCTTTCGTCAAGTTGACAATGATAGCATTTTTAAAACCTATAATTGCCGCTATCGAAGTTACACAGCCACTTCTCACCGTTGTCTCGAGACAAAGATCTTCACAGCGCCGAAAAATGCGCATGTACAACGTCAGACTCTAGACCAGGGAGGCGAGCTATCGCATCAAGAACAACCTTCGTAAATAATATTAAAGAGCAATATATGCAAAGCACATTGTACATACATACACACGTAAGCCCTGCTAGGGAGTACAATAAAACAGGGTGTACTATAGGATGAATCTGTATGCGTCTACACTTGTATGAAATATTGTTTGCAAAAATCATATATACTTACACGGCAATTACTGCAATTCCCAGGACGATGTGAGGAAGTGGAGTTCTAGAATTATCGTCATTACCACTTGGCACTGAAATCTGAACCATATTTTTTAATATTCTCGATTAAACTTTAAATGCACCATACAATTTCTTTGAAGAGTCTAATCTTGCTCACAAGGACTCACAACATGAATTACATGCCGGGGGTTAAGCGCAATTCGGAGTCCATGCCCATCGGTTACTTTTGGTCATATGCCATTTCCTATACCTTGTAGACAAACCACTACTGTCGCCGTTAAACGGAATTAAAGAAAAAGAGAAGACAAGATAAGATTATCAGCCGGATGTGACGTCTACAGGCAAAATAGGGAATTTGGATACAGTTTCCATCCTCTTTATTCAGATCCACCGTCGATACAAGAAGGATCACTATTCTTAAAAAAAGGGGAGGGGGGTTGCCAAAAAATTAATCCATTTTCCTCATCCATTGAAAAGCTCAAGGGTGGTATAACAACTCACTGGGCCCATCACTGCAAGAAATTATCCCTTAGCAATTTTTTGCAGCAAAATTATATGGCAACAAACAATGGTTGTTTGCACTTCCACGTAGAGCAGTGCCCAAAGCATTCGTTGAAACATGCAGTTTGATATCTTCGATGTAGCCCAAGTTATTGAGTAGATCGAAAGAAATGAATTGTGACTGCAACGATGACGACGACGTACGACTCGTCGCCGACGATGATTGCGATGATATTACTCTATGTTGACGTTTAAACAACGAGCAGATAAGAATTCCTTGCCGCGATTGTTGCTATCGACGTCGCGTTTCCATGCCACCAGGACATGCGCATGCCTACTTCGCCAGTATTCATTGTCAAGTTGACAATAACATGTTTCAAGCTGGAACAATTCCTTTTGCCGTTTTAATTTCTATCTGTAGTAATATGGACCAAGGTGCACAAACTGGAGGTGTCCCCATTGTAGTCAGTGAACAACAGGGATATATCAGCGTCAACTCCATATACAGTATTCTACTTTTATTTAGAAACTGGCAATATAGTAAAGTATTAGGTTTAAACATTTAAAACAATGTAATAAAAGCATTTAAATCCTTAATTTGCTCGGGTAAACTGTAGTAGAAAGATGAAAACCGGTTAAGGCGTCACTTTGGTCCATATGCATCACAGATATTTAATTGAAAGGCGGGATGCATTGTAAGAACTGCGATATGGGATTGTAAAGTGTAAGAATTACGAAAATGAACCAGATAGATGAATATATTCCAATATTAAATGGTCAAAATCAGAGTTAAAATGGTCATAAATCGGTCATAAATATTAATTCAGCATACAAATTGCATGAAGCAATGGAATAAAACAGTGCGATGAAAGAGTTGGCTAAAACCCTACAGCTGACAACGATGAAAACATTTCTGCAAACTGTAGAATAGATCAAAGGCGCTTTGTGTGTCTAGTATACAGTCATGCAAAATGGGCATGTCACATTGGACAGTCAAATGACCTGATTGTAAGACCGGGTTCAGGAGGATGCTGCAATAGTAAGGGTTAGACACTCCCTTTTCGCCCAACCTAGACTTTGACCCAGAAAAGTTTTTGATAAGGGGTGGATCATTGATTTTCGGGTGGGGGGGTCGGTAGATTAACTGTGGAGCATTATCTTTTTCTCGCTGCTTCACCTGAAATTATTTTTTTCAACTGTGTGAATTCTGGAATCTTTTTTCTGAAATTTGGAATCTTTTTTTCACTCTCCCTCTGAGAGAAATCTTTTTGCGCACGCATGTGCGCTCTGAAATGTGAATATTTGCTATTCTTTTTGTTAAGATGCTTTTCTTAATATGACATAACAAAACTGAACGAGGAAAGAAATGTTAAGCAGCACAAGTTTACACGGAACTATGGCCGGCAATCAACATCTGTTTCAGAATGCTGGAAAGTTGGAGAGAAAATAGAAGCATCCTTTACAAAAGAAAAATTAATGATGGAGACAAAAAGTCATCGAGGTCTCAATCTGTAAGAAAACTGCTTTCGATGTCAGCCATTAAGTTTGTTCTAGGTTGTAGGCCAAAAGAATGTGGCAAAAATCGACATAAAGGATTTGAAAGACTGCAAATGCATAATGGTAGTTGAATACTGAATACGGTGGTTTCAATCGGGTTCGAACTCACAACGTACGGTAACCAGTCACCTAGCGGAGAAGCCACAGACAAAACCGTTCGCCAAAATCCCCAATCTCAAAAAGATTGGTTCAATAACCGAGCTACGTTGTTACAATTTTTCTGACTGCGACCCCTCCACAGGTTGTAGCACTCACGCTCGTACGCCCACTATCATACATCGCACCCAAACTTTATCGAAGCGAAGCAATGAATACAACGCTTAAACTGGGCGAAAGACAATTAATCCAATTACTTAGGGGTGGTAAGGAGGGGGTGTCCTCCTCCCGATGACAAATTGTTAATTTTACTTATTAAATGGGGGTAATTTTATTTAAAATGAGGTTATTTGGTAGCCATTTTGAGTGTTTTTGGCAGTTTTTGTGAAGACTTAAAATATATTAGACATGAAGGATTTCCCATTACTACCTTGTCAACAGAGACAAGTGAATATCCCAATAAAATATCTATTATTCCCCAATTGACACTTCTTATAGTTGCACAAAATATGTTGACCCTCCCACAAATGTATGAAATACCATATCTCTTCAAAAATTCTTGCGTGATAAATTGTGACTATCCCTCCAAAACCACCAGCCCTCCCCTCCTGTAATTTGTCCTTAACATAACAATTGAACCAATCGTTATGTAAATTAGCCGAATACTGCTTCAGTTATTTCTGGGGAGAATACCTCAGTGGTTGGGGGAGAGGGTGAAGTTTTAGAATGTCGGACAAGGGGGGAGGGTCACATTTTAGACAAGAGGATAGGGGGAGGGTCACATTTTACGGTACAGGTGTGCGCGAATTCCCCCGGCCCACCCCCCTGTAATTACTGAAGGCCAGTAGTAAAGTAAACGTGGACAACTGGGATTAATAAGAATTTTACACCCCATTTTATTCATTTATCTACATGAAGCGAAGGAAAAATTAACCATCCATGTAACTAAAGTATGACCCTGACCTATATATGAACTCACGCACGCGCAGCAGTGCATTGTCCTGTACTAAGCGGGGAAATTCCCTGCTGAGTCATTCACATTCCAAATGGAACTTGCGCAATACAGTAGCTATGACTCACCCCCACTGAGCAAAACAGAACGACATTCTATTCTCTCTCTCATTTGTTAGATAGATTCTGACTGAGCCGTACCGGAGCTCTTACAAAGACCCGTATCGGAGCTGCGGGTCTCGTTTCTGGATGTGAATTTTATCTGCTGGCTGGTCCATTTTCACTATGTTGGAGTCGTCGGAACGAGATTTTCCCCTACCCGAACCATAGGGATAATGCGCAATACCCCTATCGATACGTTTTCAGGCAGGAACTTTCCGGTAGGGAATTTCGCAATACCGCTTTCGCAATACCGTACTCCAGTTGCTTAGTAACTTGTGATGTCATGTTCAATGTCTGTCATTCTACAGTTTTCAGAAAAATTTTCTGAACGACTCTAGTTAACTTGTTCACCTGATAGATAAATTTTAGTAATTTCCTCTGAACTTAAAATGTGACGGAAGACCATTACTTCAAATAATATGAGACGTTTCAGATGAATGGTACTGATATCTAAAGTGTTCACTCTTTTATCTCTACGTACAAATGTAGTTCCTAAGTCGTTCTCTATTCTATTCCCACCAACAAAACATTCAATACTCATTTCCCCTCCCCGATCTTTATCAATACTTATGATAATATCACAAGTTGTTCTGTTATCTGTTTTCATAGCATAATATCCAACCAAATCGTCAAATTCATCTCCAGTAGCTAACTTTACACATCTAATGAGAACTGTACATGTTGAAGTATTTTCATATTATCAGTCATCTGTTGATTTACAGTCTGTAAAGTTAATTCAGCTGCCTCATCACCGACACTTTTAAGACCCAGTTTCTTTAAAGTTGTGTCCCAAAATAATCTAACTGGAACTCCGCTAGCTGTATACGAGCAATAATTCTCCCCCTCGTTTATCCACCTTCTTAGTGTATTATCTGCCTTCATTATTGTATTAAGAGGACTAATTTTAAGATGAATTGGTATACCAAGAAGTGCAATGTATGGATTTGTAGGAGTAAGCCAACTACGAAAATCTAACAATTTATATTTGTTTACATTGCTATCAAAATAAATCACATTCGGAGTTCCTGGTGGTTCAGCAACACCTCCTGCAATTTCACTATCCAATATATCTAAGATGTTACGCGGCACATTATAAGGCATGAATTTCTGACTATCCCCATCCCATGTCAGAGCAAAAGGAGTAGGATCATTCGAAGCCTTTGTGGCGTCAATTACAGTTTCATCAATGTCTTTAAGTTCGGAAAATTCTACAGCATGTTCGTGGGGTGGCGCCGCGGCATTGGCTAAAACGAAATATTTTTCGCGGTCTTTATAACGAAGGACGTAATCCTTATTATGATTAGCAGCCATCTTAGTATTATTGTTAACTTTAACATCACTCAGATCTTCAAGCTCAAGATTTTGCATACGAATTGTACCTAGACCGAAGCCACTTGGATCAGACATACTCCGTAGGGACTATATACAGTGAAAATTAAAATAATACCTTGTAATATACACAACCATGGCTTCAGCAATAGGAATGACAGTTCTCGGTGCTGTATTAAATGCAACGGCATTCACAGGAGGAAATATTATCGGACAAAAGCTTTCTGGGAATGGTGAGGCTCTTATTGAAGAGAAAGTTCGACATGATAAAGCATTAGAAAAATTTGAACATGATCGCAACGTCTGGTCAGAAAAAGATTACTACAGGCTGACTGGGAAAGAGAAAATCAAGCAAAGGATGCGCATGCTGCGGCAGAATTAAGAGATACAGATGCAGAAATCCTGGAAGAAGCAGAAGCGGTGCAAAGCAACTCTACGTCAAGTCCAGTTCAATTCTCAGATTATTATCAACCCAGCCCTGAGCAAAAGAAATATGAGATGATCTATATTGCTGGAGGATTAGTCGTGGGATGGTTTATGTTACACCGGTAGGGGGCTCCTTCGGAACGCTTCAGAACGACTACAGCAATTCAATACAAAAGCTAATTGGCCAGTTATTGAAATCGATCATGTTCCCATCCTGATCTGTTATCCAGATACGCATTGAATTCATGTAATCTCCCCCTTTCTCAATGGCATAGAAATTGCTCCGTTTTAAAATCGTAAGTAACCTTTTCACTTATTTCTCTCGTATCCCGGATGGGAAGTATTTGTAAACAGTTCGATACTTTCCCCTGTATGTATCCTCCGGAGGCACCCGAACCAATGAAACATAATTTCCAGTAACATCGACTACATCTGAATGAACTATATATTTAGTGACTGTTAAGAAATCCACTTTCTTCGGACTCATAGTACTTTTTATAACTGGGTTGTTCTCAGGTTTATCTGAAAAGCCGACGACGTTGGCGAAGCTACCTGTGGCATTGAAATAGACTTTAATATCTTTAGTCAAAGTTAGATAAACATGGTTTGTCGGCAGATGTTTTTCAAAATTAATTTTTTGCTTCAACCCGATTGCTTTGTTTAACGTATCGATATTGTAGTTACCTGGACGTATTGATTTAGTCTTCTTCGGTTGGTCACCTTCTTGATATTTTTATTACATTATTCGTCGATGTTATGTTATGCCATGAATTATATAGTCCGCACTCTAGCAGTCTTATCTTCGTAAACTGTGTCGTGTCAATACAAGGGTAAAATTAACAGTAACAGGTTCACCTGTTTTGCTTTCAATCCAAATGATCATCGTTGTACGTTGTATGTATATATTACTAAGTATAAATGTTCGATGAATATATCCGAAGGTGCCCATTACGAAGTATAAGGTTCTGCAGGAATAATATTTTTCTGTTCAAGGAGATCTTTGGTTGCTACCGCTGCAGCAGTCGCACCGCCTAATTTTGCCAATCGAGTTAAATTTGGACGACTTGGATCGCCCATATCAATTTTCAGAAATTTGCTGGAGATCATTAGATATCCCATCGCAAGTCCTGCGATTACAATACCATCGTACATTGTGTTTACAACTGTTTTAATATCCATGATTGCTGACTAGTATATAAAATAAAAAATAAAATAAAAATATGGGGAGTTAATCCATCTCATACAATGTAGAGGAGCTGGGTCCTCCCTCCCCCTCCCCCTCCCCTCCCGTCGGAACTGTTCTGGAGGGAGCCGCTACTGGCTCTGTTTTTTCCGCTTTCTTATTTTGGGGAGGATCTTTCCGATCTGGACTCGATCGATTAACGGGACAAATATGCCGAGCACGCCCCCAATATAGCCCTAATGCAGTCAATGAAACTCCCACAATTCCTAAAACAAGATAACATTTATTATACCAGCGTGAATTATTATCACACTGTTCTTTCATTGTAGGCGGTAGGTCTGCTACCGCATCGCTCCCCCCCTCCCCCTCCCCCTCCATTGCTTTTAGTTTCTTCTCCTTGTTTTGCCTGTTCCATTCCGCTAATCGCTTCCCTGAAGCAACTCTCCCTGGATGCTTCGGCGGTAACGTCACTTTCTCTATGTTGCGCTGTGTCGGAGTCGGCGGAGCCGTTTGCGGTGTGGGGGTCGTCGGCGGGGCTTCTGACGGAGTCGTTTGCTGAGTCGGCGAAGTTGAATCCATTTATTTCAGGTACTATATTAAACCCGATTTTTTTAAAATTTAAATGTTTACCCGTAATTAAACCGGTGGAAATTAGAGCAATCAGGGGCCCCCATGTGTAGGCTATCCGTCCTGATAATCGTTTTATTTCACTGTTTAGAATAAAATCCTTTTTAAGATCAGTGGCATAGTTATCTCATCATCGATTGGAACTACCTGACTTATTGCACGGGCTCCTAGATCTATGAAACTTTGAGTGATGGTATCACTTATAAGAGAACTGTATTTCGCTTCGTACATTTTGAAGGCTTTAACCACCGTTTCATCTTTCCATTTTTCTACGTCAGCAACTGTAATCTCCTTACCAAAAAATAACTTGCTTTGACCACTTGCGATGACACAGAGTATTTTTTCACGTTTTGTCTCTATTATGGATTGATTATTGTCCGAAGGCGCTGAAGGTGCCGAAGCCCCTTCGGAATGCGCTGCCATATTTGCCGCTGCCGATGACTTTATTAAATTCTCCATTGTTTGCAGTATGTTATCTATTCTTAGTAAAAAATAAAAAATTCGTTTAAACCTGAATCCGAAATAAAGTATTAACATAGTCTGGAATGTTAGTACCCCTAAGAAATCGTTCCGACAGGGATTCCGGGAAAATTCTCCTCCATTAAAATCTATCTGTATATAGAAACACGAATAATGAGTACAGACCTATTCCCAGTTGCTTTTCAATTGAATAAGACGAGCGTACCGACAGTACAGCATGCTGATATTCCTTCCAAACCGGACGGGGGAATAAAACCTATTCTCATGGACTTAGAAATATTGTAACGCCGACAGATAAATTTACTTTTCATCCACGGGATATATTTAAAGATAACGTAATCACTCATCGATCAGCTAAAGAAAGTAATGTCTGGCTGGGCAGTCCAAAGATGAAATACTGGGACCAGCAACTGAATTTCGCTGTATGGTGTAGCACTACTGGTTGTGGTATATCATTCGCCCATCTCTTTGGTTCCGAAGGGAAATTTCCGCCCCAAATACGATCATCTCCGCCGTTTCCATGTATATTTACAATACGTAGGATCCTTCATGAAATGGGCGTTGCACTTCCAGACGATACCCCCACCTTCAAAGCGGGCGACAATCCGTACAATCTCGTCCAATATGAACTTCTATGTACAGAATTTGGAAATATAAGTCCAACGAAGTCCGACTTTCGTTATCGAAAAGGTCAAAATAAAGGTCTTGGTTATGGATATGAATATTACACTAATCGTGGCCTGTTCGACAGCCAAAAGCGATATACAACGGTCGGGACTTTTTCCTCTCCGCCGACGGAGGCGTTTTCTATACACATACCATTTTTGGAAAGAAAAAACATGTACTGTCCGACAAAGAACGACCGCACTACTATTTCTTCCGAAATGATGGATCGGAGGGACAATACAATAGTTTCATTCCTCTGACAGGAGACTCGGGACTAACAAAGGCCGGTCTCGCTCGCCTCAACGAAAGTCTTGAAGCCTACGTATATTGCATACTCGGTGCACAAGCAAATATTCGCAGTACCATTGTGGGCGATACTGGCAGTGCAGAGCAAGTAAGAAAAGAATTCGGCGTTCTCCTCGAAGATGAAATTCGTAATACTGACAAAGTAATCAGTTATCGGCGATATCAAGACACAATAATGAATACTGGTGTCAAACTTGATATGGCAGTTTCGCCCAATTTACTTCTCTTACCGTCTGAGATGGTTATTCTTTCAGGCCCGGCAATCTCAGGTTATAATAATGATTGCAATACGCTACAGAATCTATGTCCTTCGGGGTGAACGGTGATATAAACACGGAAGTTCGAGAAAGTGCTGTACACGAGATGGAGGGGGGAGATCCCGTGAAGTGGCAGGACGAGTCCGGAGAGTCACCTCACAATGACACGACTCGGGGCCTCCCCTCCCCTCCCCGGAACGGGCAGCAGCCGGACCAGCGTAGACCCTATTCACGAATATGGTAAAATTGGTTTGTTATCTTTAGCAATATTCATTACTATTGTAGGTACTGGAATAAAGTCACTAACTATATAGTTCATTCAGATGCTGTCGATGTGACTGGGTTTCATCTAACTCGAACCAGTAACTTAAAAGAACTAGAAGAGATTCATTAATTTACAGTATATAGATCCAGAGGAAATGTCAATATACGTAACCCCACCATTCAACATGATTATAACTGGACCGACATATTCTGGCAAAACAGAATTTATGTTGGACCTCCTCACCGGTCCGTACTTAAGGAAATTCGAATATGTGATATTCATTTGCCCAACATTCATGAATAATAAAGCGTATAATAGAAGATTCATTTTCACCGATGATAATGTGTTTATATTTCCAGTCGGACTCGATGCAGTGGATGATACATTAACCTACGTGCATAAAGAATGGGCCGGCACGAACACTTTAATAATCCTCGACGACTGCGCCTCGTCCAAAGATATGAAGAAGCGCAGTAACGTTTTAGTCCAACTTGGTTTCAGCGCAAGACACGACGGATATCTGTCTGGGTTCTGACTCAACAATATACTAGTATTAGTAAACCATTCAGGGAAAACATACAGATGTTAGTACTATTTTACACACCGAACAAGATAGACAACAAAACTATTATAAAAGAATATGGAATGGAGGTGTCAGAACAGGAAGCCGTGGGCCTAATCAAGCAATTGAAAAGTAGACCATTCAGTAAACTAGTATTTCGTTTACGGCAACCGTACGACATAAAATTATTCGTATAATATAACAATTATGGAAGCTGAAGGTACTCTTAGAGAATTATATTACAACCCGAAAACTGGTTTTGAGGTGTACAAAAATTGTATGACGCAGCACGGGCCAGCGGACTCCACGTCACTAAAAAGAGGTGAAGGACTGGTTAAAAACTCAGCTAACTTATAATCTACATAAACCGGTACCTCGTTCTCATGCTACGGGCGGCCGACGCGTTTTTGTAACATCGATAGACTCACAGTGGCAAGCAGACCTTGTGGAATTCCCTGCAGCATTCGCAAAAGAGAATCATAACATTCGATACATGCTAACAGTAATCGATGTACTCAGTAAATATGCCTGGGCTAGGCCAATACAGTCAAAAACGGCCGATGACACTCTGAAGGCACTACAAGATGTGATTAAGAAATCCGGGAGAAGGCCCGACAAACTTCAGACAGATGAGGGGCGGGAATTTACTAATCAGAAAATGCAGGGGTGGCTCCAGGAGTCAGGCATTCATTGGTTTCACACCTACAGTGACAAAAAAGCTAGCGTCGTTGAACGTTTTAATCGGACCCTCAAGACGATGATGTGGAAATACTTTACATACAGACAGACACGTGAATGGCTTTCTATTCTACCCCACCTTCTCGAGAATTACAATAACACCGTTCACGGAAGTATCAAAATGAAACCCAGGGACGTAACAGAGGAGAACGATTGGCAGGCATTTTATACACTATTCGGTCCTGAGTTGGCAGCCGGGGAGCCAACCCTGAATTCAAGCCGGGAGAACGTGTCCGAATTACAAAATACAAGACCACTTTTAAGAAAGGATATTTACCAAATTGGACAGAGGAGATTTTCGTAGTTTCAAAAGTTGTGTACGCAGCTGGCTTGGGAACACCACCAGTTTACAAAATAAAAGATCTGAATGGAGAGGAAATACTCGGCACTTTCTATTCTGATGAACTTCAGAGCGCCCTTTCGGACGAGCTGTACAGAGTAGAACGAATTTTGAAGACGAAAAATTAGAGGAAAGAAATATTATCTGATAAAATGGAAAGGTTATCCAGAAAGTTTCAATAGTTGGGAGCCGGAGGAAAATGTTATTAGAACTTCGTAAGTTCCTGTGCTGGTACTACGTAAGTACTTCGTAAGTTACTGTCCATGGTACTTGTCAAGTACTACGTAAGTACTAACGTAAGTATTTACGAAAGTTATTCAATAAGTACCATGGAAAAAGTCTTAATTTCTTGAAAGCCGAAAGTGTCAGTTTACCACCCCACTTCCACCCCCCACCTGGCCAAGTATTTATCATGTACTGTCGTAAGTAATGTTCACTTACTGCATCTTTTTCGCCGTATGTGGATGAGGTGGTACCCCCTCAGTTCCTGAACATATTAAGTTTGCAAGATCTTCAAAACGACTTCTCATGTTACCACAGTCCGTTCTTTCGAGTCCCCCTTGTTCAGCTTTATCGATAAGTTCTGGTTGAAGTATAATGTACACAACTGACATAAGCCATAGACAAGTAACTTCAAAGTCCCCCCTTTTCATAATGTCAAGTGCTCGTAGGTCAAACGAAGCATTATAAGCACACACAGATTCACAAGCGTTAAGAAGTTTGTGTAGGTTCTTTAGTGAGACTCGAGGTTGTTCTAGTTGTTCTTGACCAGGTGGGAAGTACGCTTTTTCAAGTTCCTCCTCCTTGAAACCGTCTATTAAAAATCCCTGGCTACAGCTATCGCGTGCCGAAGGGCCGCCGCTCCATGCAATTCCAAAGTCAAAAGCTCGTGGATATTCTACTGGTCCGACTGTCTCGGTATCAATTGTTGGATTAAGTATATTCTTGAGAACGAGGGGGGTAAGAGCGTTCCGAATTACCAAACATGGAAGTCTGTAGTCGTGGCAAATTTCTAAGAAAGTCTGTTTGAACTTATTGTGAATCTCTTCTAGTTCTTCTAAGGCGGCTATTTCGTACGACCTGGCTCGAGTCAACACATTCCGCCTGCAATAATCCCAAGGCATATCTTTGAATATGATAATGAAACTGGGTAAATGGTCAAATGCTCTAGAAACAATCTTTTTTCTTCCGTTGCCACGGAAACGCCCCGGATTCGAGAAAAAGTCAGATGTTGAATTATGGAAGAGTCACAAATAATGTATTGTTCTGAAGGGAGGGAAACCTCCCTCCTCCTCCCAGCCTGACATTGTAAACTAAGCGTATGTTCTATAAACTGGTTCTGAAAATCGGCAATCGAAACGTGGGTGACACGCCCATTATAAAAGTCGGCAATGTTGCTGGAAAAACTAGTGTCAAATTCTGGTACGTGATACGG
The DNA here is from genome assembly GCF_041260155.1 of Ptychodera flava. Lineage (NCBI taxonomy): Eukaryota > Metazoa > Hemichordata > Enteropneusta > Ptychoderidae > Ptychodera > Ptychodera flava. The sequence goes on along the minus strand of NC_091933.1, from coordinate 41,657,003 downwards.
ATCCAAATTTATTGCATCGTAACTCTTACCACTTCCAGTTGGTCCATTTATGAATATGTATGACATTTTAGTATACTATATCATAGAAAAAAATTTTTTTAAATTATTTTTTTATTAAGATATATACGATAAGACAATGACAATCCTTTCTATTTCAACTGCAATAAAAATACTTGAAACCGGAGAAGAGAATATTCAAATCAGTGACGGAGGGAAACTCATATTTGGTAAATCTTTGGTAGATCCTATTATATATGTAGACAGTGAGCTAGAAGTGGTTTTCAACATCGGACCTAAATATGGATCGGGAGGTGATCCTGCTACATGCGATGGGGTGTGTGTTCGTTGGCAACCGAGTCTTCAAAAGTTTACTGATTTAATAATATTCCGTACCCTAGGTGAAAGTTTCGATGCAAGCACTGCTAAAAGTTATGCTGCAAGCCTGGCCGCTCACTCCAAGAATAATTCCTGCGGATTTTACAATCCATCTAAAGTGTATCAGAAGCGAGGGAGCGAGGGGCCTCAGCCAGTGGCGTATTTTAAATTTCAGTTTAAAAGAGGGAGAGGGAGAGGGCTCACGATTTCGCTACATGTATTGATATGGTTCAAGAAATTGACTGCGGTTTTAAACAGTGAGTCCGTTACTACCAGTCCGAGAAAATCCTGCTATTGTACCTCGTAATATCAGGAAAGGTAGTAAGATAGAATTCTTAGCATTTAAACCGCGCTTAAGTAAGCGTGCTCTTTCTTTCACTGTTGAGAGATTAATATTTTGTGCTGCGCCTAATAAACCAGAAATTCAAGATGCGGAAGAACTAGTCGACTTAGAAAGATTAGGTGAGATATATAAACAAATAAATGCTGACAAAAATATTATAGTGGATTTTGATGACCTATCATAGAATAATTATTTTTTCATTTTAAAAATTTTTAGGATAGTATATATCATAAAGATTATTATGGCCCGTCAATTACATACAGCATTCAAGGGAGCAGTTTTACGAAAAGAATTTCCTGAAGTCAAGCGAGTCAAGGATATCGGGGAGCTGGTGGATATTGAAGGTATGGTCAAAGGGGGAAAGATGTACTCTGTTTATACCGAAATGGAAGTCAAATTATCGGATCCGAAAACTGGTAATACACAAAATCGTACATTGCCTGTTAAATTAAAAGATACATACACAAAAGATGTAGGTGGGTCGGATGTGGGGCAACAATTAATAGATCGCTACGATCGTATGCTTGATACAATTGAAAATGTTGAGGGTTCTGGTCTCGTTCTCGAGGAGATACTTAATTTTGAAGTAATTCTAGTAGAAGTTTTACTCGGGCTGGCCCGGGGGCTGGGATTCAACTTCCCGGATGGTTAAAAAATAAGCATTGTGTTAGCGATCTTATTCTACCGGTGGGGGCTGAGAACTGTTTTCAATACGCCATCGTAGCAAGTTTAAAGTTGACCGACCCGAGTTTCGTGAAAAGAAATGTGGTCAGGTAAGGAGAAAATGGAATACGTACGCCCCATTTATGGCTGACTACTGTTGGGAAGGTATTCCCTTTCCTACACCCACCGATATGACTGTATTCAGACGCTTCGAGCAGCAAAATCCGAGCGTCAAACTTCAAGTATTTCAGATCTACGAGAATGATCCCGATCCGTCCGGCATAAATGTGTTATATAGTAGCTGTAGCGGAGCCGAAGGCGGAGCCCGTTCCGAAGGTGATAGGAATCAAATAGCAAATATCTTACTGATAGTTGGCGAAGCCCGAAGGTGCCACTTCATACCAATTACTGCGTTAAATCGCCTTCGTAATTCTCGTACTAATCGAAAGAATGAGCGCAGAAGGAAGTGTATTTGCCTGGTTTGTAAAAGAGGTTTTAAGTCAACAGAAGAATTAGAAATACATCAGGTATACTGTGGAACAGACGTCGCCCAGCCAGTTTTTCCTAAGGAAGTGTGTCAATTCGAAGGACATCGGAAGAAGGTCCCCGCCCCCTACGTCGTCTATGCAGATACTGAGGCAATTATTGAGAAGGGGACCGGCCGGCACATTCCAATTTGTCTTTCGTATGTTATGGTGGAACGGGTGGGGACCTTCGGAACGAGGCCCGGGCCGACCCACTGTTTATGGTAAAAGAACATTCACAGGTCTCTCCTGTGTTACAGAATTTCTAAAGGATATGAAAGAACGGGCCGAGTATTATTCGAAATCGTATTATTGGAAAATAATACCGATGAGGGATCCTTCTAATTACCGGCGCGACGGATGTGATCCAGTCTGTATTGCATGTGGAGAGCCGGCAGGATACCGAGTAGTGAAGGAGGAGGCGACCTTCTATTGCGAAGGATGCCGGCCGTCGAGAACCATTCCTATCTACTTTCACAACCTCAAGGGATACGATGGTTCTTTTATTTTGAAAAAGTTACATGAAATAGATGATGGTCCCGGACAAGAGCCAAATATAATAGCTAAGACGAGCAATGGTGGAATTATGGGCCTCTCGAAAACATTTATTTTTCACGCCTCAATTGTTGTTGATGGGAAGAGGGAGATAAAGAGACGCCACTTTTCTATAAAGTTTATGGACAGTGCTCAGCTGATGATGGGGTCATTGGCGAAGTTGGCAAAAACTGTGCCGGAGACCCACGGGTGGACGGCGGCCCCACTTTCGTACCCGGACATTCAAAGGGCGAAAGGTTTCTTCCCCTACGAATATTTAGACTCGGTTGACAGACTGGGAGAGGGTGAGCTCCCGGAGAGGGAGGAATTTATAGCGAATTGACGGAAGAGGGGATTTCGGAGTCTGATTACGAACATGCATTAAGAGTATGGGACGAAGTTGGATGTAAGACGATTCGTGATTATATGGAATTCTATTGTGAGACTGACGTTCTACTTCTTGCAAATATATTTGAAAATTTCCGTGACACATGTTTAGAAGCATATAAGTTAGATCCAGCCCACTATATGTCAGCGCCCGGCTTGACATGGGATGCTATGTTACTTTACACAGGTAATAAGTTTGGGCTCATTCAAGATGCTGAGCAGATGAAATTCGTACAACGGGGAATTCGAGGCGGCATCAGCCAGTGTAATATTCATTATTTACAGACAAATCATCCTGCTTACGGGAATTACGATCCAGAGAAACCAGTGACCGAAATAAAATATCTCGATGCAAACAATCTCTACGGCTGGGCAATGAGTCAGGCAATGCCTATGGGCGGACTTCATTGGATGACGATGGAAGAGTGGGAGGAATGGGAGGCGGAGCCGGCGGAGCGGGGGCCCGAGACGGTGGAGCTGGCGGAGCGTGGGGACCTGGCGCCACCTTTCCACCAAGTTTTCTAGAAGTAGACTTAGAATACCCAGCCGAATTACATGAAGAACACAGCGATTTGCCATTAGCACCGCATCACTATGAATTTCCGAGGCAGGGCGGTCGACTGATTACAAGTGTGATGGATAGAGAGTCCTATGTCTTACACTACAAGTTGCTGGAATCTATCTTCGGATGGGAATGAGATTGAAAAAGATTTATCGGGTGCTTGCTTTCGATGAAGCTCCATGTCTCGCGAAATATATTGACTTTAACACTAAAATGAGGGCAAAGGGGAGGACAGATTTCGAAAAGAATTTCTATAAGCTGATGAATAATGCAATGTTCGGTAAGACAATAGAAGATGTTCGAAAGTACAGAGACTTTAAATTTGTTTCGGACTGGAACGGCACGGATAGTGGACGTAAAAAGATTCAGAAGTATAATCCAAAGATGAAACATATAACTTTCATAACTTCCGAAGAGGATGGCGATTCCTGCGACAGTGCCCTACTGGAACTGAAAACGGATGAGCATAGATATGTAAAACCAGTTTTCATCGGCGCCGCAGTACTGGAACTTTCTAAGCTGCTTATGTATGAGACGCATTACAATTACTTTCGGGCCCAGTTCCCTGGAATACGATTAGCCTACATGGATACTGATAGTTTTGTTTACAGTGTGCCGATCCCGGACCCGGAAGATGTTGAAAAGAATGGTGAGAAGTCTATATATGATACTAGTGGGATGAGTGGACCCATGGTGGCCCCCAACTTTCCGAAGATTAATAAAAAAGTGATAGGTAAATTTAAAGATGAGTTGAATGGTGAACCTATTCTTGATTTTGTCGGCATACGCTCGAAAGTGTATGCTTTTCGAACTCCAACTTCGGAGACGAAAAAAATAAAGGGGTGAAAGATGTTTGTGTTAGAAAACATTTGAACTTTGAAGATTATAAAGATCTGTTTGAAACTGGGAAGAAGCCGGAGCCGGCACAGTTTGTACAGTTTGTACGGAAAAAGGCTGGAGAAATCCGTAGTGAAAAGCGTAGTAAAATCATGATGGCGCCAAATGATATCAAACGTGTGCAGTTATACAATCCAGACACGGGCGAATGGTTGGCAGAAACATGGCCGATAGGACGGACGACGGGTCATGGTTAATATTGTAAAGACATTAATCTACTATTTTCAATAGAGACCAGGGCATCACTGATAACATAAATGTGGGCAAATATATTGTCATCGCGAGTGACATCGCCAACCTTAATTGAGGTGTCTTTCTTCAAAATTTCAAGTTGAATTCCGTCCTTTGTGTTCATTACTTTTAAACCATTTCCATGAAACTCAATATCTTTAAAACTACGCAGATCGATAAACAGACAGAATTTATTCTTCAAATAATCGGCCTCATCTATATCAATTTCACACCAATCTTTATCTTCAGCAAAATACCGTCGCACCTCTCGCCAAAATTGTCTTGGTATCATCTTCTGAGCGTACACTTTATTTGCAATGCCTTCGATTGATACAGACACAGATTCAATGGATGGATTAAAGAAAAGTTCACTGTTCAGTTCTGTCTGATTCTGATTTTTAGTGAAGAGTATAGCGATACCTCTAATGCTACGTCGTGGTACATTTATATTTTCATTGATAACCGTGTCCGATTCTTTGAATGGGATTGTTCTAAAATAATGTATATGCTCGTAAAGGTAACTTTTTCCACCGTTGTAATAACCAGCAGTTGACCTCGCGAGATCGAGGTCAGAAATTGTCTCGTATTCCATTTGAATGTTTTTTAATTTATAATTGGTTGTAACAACCTGATTACTGACAAGTAATTGGGGGGCGGGTGCCAACGTAATTTCCCATTCAATATGACTCCCTAACGCTTTTGGGTATGCAACTCCATGACCTGTTATTAGGGGGTGAGTGAGACGAATAGCATATTTTGTTTTATATGTGTCGAAAAGTAACTTATCGCCCACGACGTTTTGATCTGCATCGGTCGAACCGCTTCTTAATTTTCTTAGATTTTCGTTCTGAATTCCGTACAGTGTCATGTTCGTTCTCTCCTTTTTATGTTTGAAGAGATCACGATAGCATTCAATAAGGTTATATTTACTCAAATCGAAAGTGTCTGACCCTCAAATGTGAGTTTCATACGCTCCACCAAATTTTTTGCAACATTTGTACTACTCGGTTATATTCATCTCCCATTACTTCGAGATCAAAAACCAGGTCGAAAGTATCTGGAACTAAGAGTACTCCGCTTTCTAACTTCGGACATCGTATGATAAGTGTCTGGCCTGGATCTGCCTCACTTGGATTATGAGCAATCACGTGATGAGTTCTTTCTGACTTCGTTCCATTCGGTATTCGGTTGGTGAAAGTCGGTGATAATGTTCTATCGTACCCCATTTTTCGTGTAATGTATATAGTAGAAGAAAAAAAGAAAATAAATCACATCTTACTTTCACTTCGTGTATATAATGACTTAGAAGAAAAAATCACATCTTTACGTAAATATTTCCGTCTGCCTGAAAGATAAATCGATTGCCTGTGTCGCGAATCAATCGAAGAACCCAATATTCTTGGAGATGATGAGCCTCTTGGTCATCCTCAGTATCCTGGAATACAGCTATGAATTCTAGTCGCTTAAAGAAGTTAGTCTTTTGACATTCCTTCACGAAAGCTAAAATGTTATGATATAGATTATCATCTTTGAGTCGGACACCTGGATTTGCTCGAAGTATATGTCGATTTACTCGTCGGAGTTTGCACCATTCCAATTCGACAGAGAAACCAAACAGGTCTTTATTTTTAGAAAGAAACTTTGCAATATTCTTTTCACCAAACATGTCGATGCCGTAGGGGGGTCATATATTAATACATAATTTTATTTATAATGACTAATGTTAATCCAGTTAAAAATATCCATAGCTGTTCTCCAACAAATCCGACAACCGATCCTGCTGTTTTTAATAGAAAACTGACGAGGGAACCGATTAAACCTGGTATTGCAGCAGCACTTTTTGCGGCCAATGTTTTTAACCATTCGCCAAATTGCTTTACAATTTCTTTCGCTTTTGTATATACTTTGGGCGGACCTGAACCTCCTGCGTTGTTCCTCCTCCCCTCTGCTCCCCCTCCTCCTCTAGTCACAGCCAGGGCAATTGTTGATATTGTCATTCCAAGGGCAGTCAGTATTGCAGCGATTGTTATACCATTTCGTTTAAATAACTCTGTCAGCTTCAGCCTGAGTGACAATTCTGGATCGGAAATTACATCACGAAGAGACCTAGTCGTAGCCAGACTTTCACGTGCCTCACTGATCTTACCATTTTCGTATTCAATTCGATTGTCAACTTTAGCTTCTCTTGTTATGAGTTCAGCTAGTAGTTTCTTGGCTTTTCTTTTCCTTGGGTGTGATCTTCAGGAATTTCCTTTAACTGTTTTTCAACTTCTCTTTTCAATAGCCTTATTTTAACTTTTTCGTTGTTAAGGTCGCTAATACGCATATTCGCAATCCTTAATTCATCATTAATAGCTCTATATTCTGGGTTTAGATTGTTCCATTGTTCGATTTTATTTTCAAAAGCTTGTATTTATCTGCATTACAGAGGCATCTTGTCGTAACTCTGTCAGTTTATCTTTGTATATACCCATGTCTTCTGGCGTCATCTTCTCAGCCGGTATTTTATCGTTTTCCACATCTACAGAATACAATGTACGACTCACATATTCGGGCTCTGCGCTTTCGACTCCACTCCATCCGTATACTTTATTTATAAATTCAGAACCTCCTGCCCTCTTTTTTAACGTAGATTTCTCTAAAAATCTACTTCTTTTATCTGTTGTAACTCTGATTTCTTTATAATAAAGTTCACCACCTTCAATCTTAGAATTTAAAATAAATTCGTTTCGTGCATCCGTATTAGTAATCTTATATTTGTTTAAGAGTCGTTCAGCCTCTTGCTTTGTAAGTTCTACTCTATGTCTAGTCGAAGGATCCACCTGCGGGCTATCGCGTGAGCCAGCCTGGGAAGAACCGGCTTCTGCAAAGGTATCATCATCATAGGAAAAAGTTGTTTCAGCAGTAGCATCATCGTCATTTAAATTTGCATCATCGAAATCCTGGAGTGTTATATTTTCTTCTCCTCCTTCTGCCATATTGTCTTTCTATATTACTACAATTATTTTTATATCCCTTACATATACAGTAAAAAATGCACATCTCAGTTGTTGAAAGCGTTGAACAATTGGCTGATTACATAGAAAGAACAAGTGCTGCATATCGACGAAGTTATAAATTAATGGGTCGAATTGATATGGCTCTCAATATTACTAAGGGAATTCTTGTAAGCTCTGCTGTAATAGCAGCAATTCCAACAGTTCCGGTACTGTTAGCCTTAACTCCTATACCAGGTGTTGTTATTGATGTAATACAAGGGAAAACGGGTGTAGCAAAGAGACGAGAGAAATATAAACATTATTATGTTCAATATAAACAGCTGCTTACACAAATACAAGAAAAAGGCGCAACAACAGAGGCTCCGGGGTCAGAACTTATTCAGGACATATTTCATCAGGCGCTAGAAATTCAAAAACAAGAAGGATTTAGTCCACCTCTGGAAAGATACTTAAGACATTATGGATTGAATGGATATGAAATTTAGTTCGCACCGATAGGAACTTCGTGTTCAACATCAGCTAGACTCCGCGACCGGCCGGCCGGACTGACAACGGGGCTCCTTTATATAGGCTAGTTTGATGGTGATGACTCACACGGAATTTCCCGTACATGTATAAACATGCTCAGCAGGGAATTTCCCCGCTTAGTACAGGACAATGCACTGCTGCGCATGCGTGAGTTCGTATATAGGTCAGGGTCATACTTTAGTTACATGGATGGTTAATTTTTCCTTCGCTTCATGTAGATAAATGAATAAATGGGGTGTAAATTCTTATTAATCCCAGTTGTCCACGTTTACTTTACTACTAAGGCTCCCTAAGATTTCGTGTGTCCCCGCCAACGGAAAGGGTTGGAGAAGGAGAAAGGAACAGGAAGAATAGCTTTGCTTTACTTTGCCTTTTTGCGAACCCCAATTTATGAAATAAAATAGTTATGATTGTGTAGATGCATGTCACCGTTGTTGGCAGGTTACGTTGTTGGCAGGGTATCAGTGCAAACAACGTAGCCTGCCAACAACGGGGACAAGACTCGTCAACCCAACGCCCATAGAAATTTGCCTTATATTTCACAACAAATCGTTTACAGCTGATGATATGTCCCCCAAATTTGTATTTAATCATTTTCTATCGTCTGCTGACAGGACTTGGTTGTTTTATATCGTAATAATTATTTTTCGTAAGAGTTAATTTAAGAAAGGTTGAGCGCCCATTGATTCAGTACACAGTTAACTTAGATTTCGTGTGTCCCCGCTAACGGAAAGGGGTGGAGGAGGAGAAAGGATCAGGATCAGGAGATGATGCATGTCACCGTTGTTGGCAAGTTATGTTGTTGGCAGGGTATCAGTGCAAACAACGTAGCCTACCAACAACGGTGACAAGATTGGTCAACCCAACGCCCATGGAAATTTGCCATACAAAGTGACAGCACGAAAACCCACAGTGGCCTCATTCAAGGCTACGAACAGAGAAAATTCAAAGAAATTGAAACATAAAGTTCAACACTTTCGTTAGGATGTTAGTGTGTTAATAAGGACTTAACACAATAAAAAAATTGGCACATAACTACGGATATACAACCTATTCGCATGTTTTTCCAGCGAAGTTTCTCCGTTGCATAATGTGTACTTTCAAAATTGCCGCACTAAGTCACATGATTAACATGTATGTCTTTCTCTATCCAGTACTGGATAAACCGGATGTACACTGTCTGGGGCAAAGCACCACATATACATGTATTTGCAAATGGCATAAAAAGTGAAACTTTGTGATGGGAAATAACACCAGCAACAGATAAAAATATGCAATTGAGATTAAGTTTGAATATTCAGGCCAGAGTTTCACAGAAACACATGAAATCATTGTATTTAGGCGAAAAGACACAAAGAGAGAAGTATGTATTGTTTATTATTTACTTGATAAAATCATTTTAAAAATTACTACATAATACATGTTGCTTTCACCCATCTGTGATTTTACTAGTTTGTCATAAATACGAGACTGGAAATCATGGCAATGCGCAGTGGCTCACTGACACTGACCATCTAGCTAACCATTATGAATTGATTTCCGCCAGTACTTTGAAAAGGAGGTACAGGAAAAAACCGGTTGGACTGGCATGTGTTCAGGTGGTTGCATGCCAATATGTAGGTTGGGTAAGTCGTAATAACATTGACTAACTATCAACAGTGTTAAAATGTTGAATTTCGGCCACAATTGTTGATTTTCAATAGTCTCCTTGAATGTTGTTGTACAGGTGGTGGGGAGTAATGTGTAAACTCGTTCTATGGTGCACGTCACAACCCAACTACCACAACAAATAACCGTGACATCAAAATTCAGCCTGAAAAAGGCAGAAAAACTATGGGAAATATGCTTGTAGTAGGGTTGTAGACTCATAACTAGTAAGTTGACTACTACTATTGAATGAGTCTGATGACAAGATTGTGTGAAAGTTTATCAGACATCTGGTGATCAAGTATTAAGAAAGAATACAAGTGATAGTGACAAAAAGTGAAGTGTCTCCTGCAACATGACAAATCTTAATGGGTTAATTTCATGACTTCCAGGTGCCCTACACCCTGCTATTATTGTGCCGTGGTGTCATACAACATTCAAAATACAATAATTTCGCACAACAGTAGTTATTCCCTACATTGATGAAAGTGATGGCTGTCATTTTTTGTGACATGGTTTACAGACATCAGGCGCGTTAAGTTGAAAAAAAAACTTGAGCAAAATAAAATGCGTGTATCCGCATTTTCATGGTCACTAGAATTACAGCCCGGATATCTGGTAATAATTTTTGAAATCGTGAATGGTAAGTTGCAACTCAACGATTATTCTTCTCGGTCACAATGTTGATCATTTTACAATTATTTCAAAAATTTAACGGCCAATAACGAATTCGATTATAATGGTTAATTTTTCAAGTGACGGACTCCGCGTTGAATATCAGAAGGCGATATCATTGCAATTATCGTTGCGACCGAAGTACAGCAAACGCGCCGGTCAGCAGCAGCAAACCACACATTGCATTGCCGCTCAGGCTCTCGTGAAATAAATTTTTTCGGACCACACCTCCGGTCTTTATTTGAATGTGGCTTTCTCTGTTGAAAATATTAAATTTGACCAGAAACCTTACATTCCGTAGCAACATAAACAAACTTTAGCGATGTGTCTGCGTATTGGACGATGCATCCGTTAATTTTCGTCTCCTGCTCTTTGAATTTTGAAGAAATAATTTTTGTGAATTGTCCAGAACGCAGATAAATATCCAGTCTGAGGTAGTGGCAAGAAAGTCAATGAATAAATGATCCAAATTTTACGTGAGTAGCAATCAATTTTTGTAGCAATCAATGGCAATTTTTGCCAAAGCGTTCGTGTATTGGCCGAGTAGGTAAATAGGCAGACAGGGCAGCCTAACTAGAATACCGTGCAACTAGACAGACGTGTAAAAATGGACACCACCATTCACCATTACCGACGTCAGCAAAGAATATACAAAAAAACTTACCAATCTGTAAGTGTTATATCGGTAAATGTTGGTTACGTTTCTCGGTAAATCTTTCATGATCCAAATTCCTGTGGTCCGTTCGAACCCATTCGTGTGATTATTCCAATATCGCCGCCGTTTTGGTTGTCTACGTGACGTCAAGATCTCGTTAGATTAATCGTGTGATTAGCCAATTTTTCGCGGGATGTAAAACTTTGTAAGTTTCTTCTCAAAAACTAGCTGTTATTTATCTAACTGAAGTGATTTCCCATTATTTGTTGTAAAATTAAAAGTGTCTGTAAACATGTATTCACATGCAGCGCAGACTTCATGCACTTCAAGTTCTAACTTCTATGCCCGACGATGGGACCCGGGTGGGAGAACGCTTATTAAACCAGGTCAGTTTTTCTTACTTAGGATCACACTAATACTGTAAGCATAACCAAAACGGGGAGCAACATTTACCGAGAAAGTGTGGGCATTTACCCGTACCGCACTATGGTCTTTCGCCGGGCCTGGCACGGCACTTATGTGCCTGCATCAGTGCATGGGGGTAACTTAGTCTGAATTGGAGTGGTGTCATCTTATACGCAGGCGCAGATGTTAATGTGTCTCCGTAGTTGGCAGCCTACGTTGTTGGCAGATCACCGGCAATTTCGCATACTCTACTGAAAGAACGGGGCTGTCAAACTTGTCCATTCTCCATGATAAGGACACCGGCATTGCAGTCTATCTGTCATTCACCCGCAACAAGTTTTTCAGTTTTTGTATAGCGATACACAGTCACTTGTGATCGGTCTATTCCGCTCGGCGTATTTGCCCCATAGACGTGTGTACATGTGCCTGAGTTTCCTGACTTTGGTTTTTCTCAGACATATGTACACACGTCTATGGGGGCATAGACGCCGAGCGGAATAGACCGATCACAAGTGACTGTGGGCATATATACACACGTCTATGGGGGCATAGACGCCAAGTGGAATAGACCGACCACAGGTGACTATGAACGATAGCACCACTTTGCACTGTCGATGTCGAGTATAAAACTCTATAAGTCTAGTCATAAGGGGTTGACCATTTGATATCCAGGGGGGCTTGAAAGATTTGGGGGGAAAAAAGATGCCAGGTGGAGTTGCTCGAAAAAAAAAATCTGGCTTTAAGATGGAAAAACAATTGCGACTCGGAAAAAAAATCTTGGCAATTGTTCGATGCACACTGCAGCATCAATAAACATAGGGCCAAATTCCCTGAAGCTACTATAGACATGGATACAAAATTAAGTATTTCCTGACTGTATGAAATTATCTCACTAAGGTCATCCTAGGGACCTGTAAACCAAATATTAAAGCTGTCTGACCAGCGGTTTTGAAAAAACAAGCGACTCAACAGTTGACAGAGCTCTGCTGTGTTATGTAGAGAATAACCTTTTGTGACACATGTATTGATGAAGAAGGTGGATATCTTTGATAGCTCATTTCAGGATGGAAAAAAATTTCCGTAAAAATACAGATTTGTATATTTCATCACAATTTTAACAAATCTAAGTTGGGTTATCCCTAGGGACCTGTATACCAAATAACAAAGCTGTCTGACCAGTGGGTATGAAGAAGAAGATTTTTTACCAAAAACGCCTTTTGGCGCTAATTTGCATATTTTCAACAATATCAAAAAATTAATAAAAAGAGTTTCTCAAAATCATATATTTTATCCACACAACAAATATCAAATCAGTAAGTACTGCAGTTCTCTAGATATTTGAGTGGACGGACGCCTCACAGACAGACAGACAGACAGACATGCATACATGCATGCATGCATGCATGCATGCATACATACATACATACATACATACATACATACATACATACATACATACATACATACATACATACATACATACAGTGCACGCTGGACAGATACCCATCCCAATAGCTTCTAAAGACTATATTAGTCTATAGTAGCTAATAAACGAGAGTTAATTACATTCTAATCAAAGTAAACAAGACTTGCTTAAATCAAGATATTCGTCATAAAAAACAGCACATCTGTCAGGTTATAAAGAATCTTAAGCTGGTTATTTTATCAGTATTTTCATCCTATTAACCAAGCACATTTTAACTTTCAAATTAAAATTGCAAGTAAGTTCTGTTGAATAAGTTGAGCCTATAGGTACTCAGAGAAAGCACACTGAAGAGACAAATCTTTAAAACTTGAGAAGTTCAAGGTCATCAAAAGCATCATGTAACACTTTCATTGCACTGTTTACACAGATTGCATAATTGCTATAAATAGCACATGAGGAATCTTACAGCCCAGCTTTACCATAAAAACCCTATCATCACTTTGACCACTCTTTTAATTGACCACTCTATTTTTTTCCTCAAAAAGTAATTTTATTTTATCCTTACCAAGTCAACCATAAATGGAAATTAGAACTTTCTCTATCTCTATTTATTTGACCACCCTATCATGACAAACTATTATGAGCAATTTCTTTTAGATAACATACAGGGCACAATAAATGACGGTTCAGAATATGTCAAAGTTGGGATTCAGGAAAGTTGTTTTAATCCTCCAAGATGGTAAGCATTTCACTATGAACTGTCAAAAAAAGTTGAACTTTCTGATAATTCTACACTAAAATTATTTTGGCTTTGATGATTTCCTAATTAATTCAATTATTTAAAATCATATTAATTATTTTTTCTGGGTGAATTGATAGGGTTTATACAGTACAAGAATTACATACAATGTAAGTCAAATTTTGACCAAAAATGACAAAAAATTCCTTAAAAATACACATTTGCATATTTCATCACAATTTGAACAAATCTAAATTGGGTTATCCCTAGGGACCTGTATACCAAATAAAAAAGCTGTCTTACCAGTGGTTATGAAGAAGAAGATTTTTTACCAAAAACGCCTTTTTTGGCATTAATTTGCCTACTTTCAACAATATCAAAAAATTCAAAGAAATATTTTCTCAAAATCATATTTTTAATCTCCACAAGAAATATCAGATCAGTAAGTACTGCGGTTCTCAAGATATTTGAGTGGACTGACGCCTCACAAACGGACATACATACATACATACATACATACATACATACATACATACATACATACATACATACATACATACAGACTGACGCTGGACGCCGGACGGATACCCATCCCAATAGCTTCTATAGACTATAGTCCATAGTAGCTAAAAATCAAGCAGAAGCTCTGGACTTTTATAAAGCATAAACCATTTCAAGCTTGAGGAACAATAACTTAGAATTTATTAAACGAGGAACTGAAATAAATACACAAACAAAAACACTGAAAAATTGTCAAAAGTTACAGCTACTATCACTGTATCTTTCAGCAACTGAAAACAAAAACTTGTCTGCAACAAACCAATAAATATTTGTCAAAAATAAAGCAAAACACCAAAACTTTAATAAAGTCTCAAGGACACTGTGCTCGTTTGGTTTGAATTGGTAATAGTACATACAAGTTCTCATACTGATTGAGTTCAGCAGACATCTGGTCAGCCAGGGAGCAATATGTCATATGGAAAAGTTCAATCATCAGTATTTTGTATGAAGTCACACAATCATTGTTCCTTTCCAACTATAGTGTCAACAATGTCATTCAATATTTCTTTTGCAATCATCTCTTCTGATGACACCAGTGATGTTCTCAGAAAAGTTTTCACTGTAAGTTTGTTAATGCTTAATGTAGAACTCAGTACTGTAATCAGGTTGTTTGATTTGTATTTTCAGTGTGTTACCCATGGTATAAATAAGATTTATAAACTGATATTTTTGTAAAGTGAATCAAACATGTACATGTATTTACATATCTTAATTTAGTTTCTTTAATATATTCTGTGTGCGATAGAACAGCATCTTGTTACTGGGTGTGAAAAACCAAGCAAACAAACATTGCACTGAAATTTGGTAAAAAAATATATCTCGAAGAAGGAAAGTGAAAAAAAAAGTTTCCAGCATATGCCCTGTAGAAAAAATAATTCATGGTGAAGTAGGTGGGAAAAAAAATAATGGCTCTCCACCAATCTTCCAAGCCCCTCCCCTAGGATATCAAATGGTCCACCCCTAATCGTATATCTTTGTGTCATTCGTGACGTATATCGTCAAGATGCAATACAGGCGCGAAAATCGAAATTTAATATTTCGAAAAAGCATCGGTGAATTTTTTTCTTCTCGCCGAGGAAGTAAGTTTGGACATAGACAGTGTAGAAATGGTTTGGACCGTGATCTATTGTTTTCATATGGCTGGGTATCCCCAAATAGAGATTTTGACCCCAAAATCTACATTTGAAAAGAAAAGGTCATGACTCACAACAAAGTGCGAAAAATTATTCGAATGATGACGCGTAGATCCAGTGGCGTGAATGGCTGGAGTACGTTCTGAATACTGATTTATAAAGAACTTAAAGTGGCACTCCCACTTGGTAACATTTTTAAAGCACATTTTTTTAATGCCAACGGTCGATATTTGACGTGGCGACTGCGCGCGGATCACGAGATATCGATAAAAACATGTCCTCAAAAAAGTAAAAGTTTGAATTCCGGTGGCCCACCTAAATTCAGCTTCCGAACATCGAACGTTCGGCACTGGGGCCATTGTCAACAAAGCTATGGAGTACGAGTCTACGCTAACGCTGCTGTACGCCACAGTACCACTCGCATCGATGATCGGTCATGCCCCCTGGGGGAAAGCCTATAGTCTTACTGACTCTGAGAAAAAACGGAAAACAAAGTTTGATTCCACCAGAATTCGCATAGGTGACTAGCACAGTTACGTGCGGCTGATACATAGCGGCCGCCGAGTGGTATGCATAGACGCATACCACGCGCGCGGCGTACTGTGTGGCAGACGACAAAATGTAGTCATCGGAGG
This sequence comes from Ptychodera flava, assembly GCF_041260155.1. Classification (NCBI taxonomy): domain Eukaryota; kingdom Metazoa; phylum Hemichordata; class Enteropneusta; family Ptychoderidae; genus Ptychodera; species Ptychodera flava. The sequence continues at coordinate 41,641,084 of NC_091933.1, read as the reverse complement.
CACAGGCGCTTGGCACATTGCTGGGATAATAATCGTATTTAATACGTAGGATGTCTATATACGACTTGATTATTCAATAAAAGAATCACCGTACGTGATATTCGTGTAGGTCTATAGCTTACATGTTGACTGGCATTGTACCTACGGCTGCCTGGCTCGGGCCCGGCGAACGCACTGCATAATCATCAATGTGTAGAATGTCTACATGACTTGATTATTTATTAAAGAATAACGGTACGTGATATTACTGTACATGTCGGCTAGCTTAACCGGGCGGCTGTAGAGCTCTACAGGGCTTGGGCCCGTTGTCCACTGCTGCACAGACAGGAACTCTGTGCAGCAGTGGACAACGGGCCCAAGCCGGGCCCAACAGCCCTGTAGAGCTCTAGCCGCCCGGTTAAGCTAGCCGACATGTACAGTAATATCACGTACCGTTATTCTTTAATAAATAATCAAGTCGTGTAGACATTCTACACATTGATGATTATGCAGTGCGTTCGCCGGGCCCGAGCCAGGCAGCCATAGGTACAATGCCAGTCAACATGTAGGCCTATAGACCTACACTAACATCACGTACGGTGATTCTTTTATTGAATAATCAAGTCGTATATAGACATCCTACGTATTAAATACGATTACCAGTCAACATGTAGGCCTATAGACCTACACTAACATCACGTACGGTGATTCTTTTATTGAATAATCAAGTCGTATATAGACATCCTACGTATTAAATACGATTATTATCCAAGCAATGTGCCAAGCGCCTGTGATCGGAGGCGGCTGATATTTGACACGTAAAAACTGATGTTTATGTGGTATTGGTTAAAAATATAGTAAAACTGATTTAGAATAATAAAAACGACAAAAACTAATGAGATGTTTTACAAAACTTACCTGAGGTAATGGCATAATGCTGTATATAAAATCTTTGCAGTGGGAAGTAAATTAATTGCGTCGTTCGAACTTATTGTAGACTCCCTAGAATATCGTCAATCAGCACAACAACAAACCTTCGGGGGATTTCGGGTCAAAATCAGAATGTTCGGGATGTGAAAAATACGCTCGGAAAATGACATGTTTTTATTGATATCTCGCGATCCGCGCGCAGTCGCCACGTCAAATATCGACCGTTGGCATTAAAAAAATGTGTTTTAAAAATGTTACCAAGTGGGAGTGGCCTCTTTAAGGGACTGGTCAGTTTCTTCGGCCTGGGGGGGGGGGCGGTGGATTCATAGGGGGGTCACCCTGTTTTTGACTTTGCCCAATAGGGGGGGGGGGTTCAGTGTGTTTTTGAATTTCGACACAGGCTCATCATTGCCTAAAATGCATCATGTCAACCACGAATTTCATCATTCGGTTGCATTTTTCGGCGTGCCCTTTGGGCGCGTAACTTTAATAATCAGACATATTTTTCAGCACGCCCAACTTTAACATATCAGGCATACATATATCAGAGATATCTGTATATTCAATATTTTTCAGCGTGCTCTTCGAGCGCATTACTTTAATATATCAGACATTTTTCAGCACGCCCTTCCTGTGCATGACTTTAATATACAAGACATATATATCAGAGATATCAGGATGTTTCATATTTTTCTCCTCGCCCTTCGGGCGCCATACTTTAATAAATCAGAGATATATGCCAGAGATATCTTGATGTTTGCTAAGTGAAAGTGTACCGTTATGAAATCTGCATTTCACATGAAAAGCATGACAAATTCCTGATACTTTTCTGTTCTCTCTATGAGAATTCAGTATGAGAAAGCAACATGCACAAATATTTCACAATATATTTGATACAAGGCTTATTTTAGAGATAGAAAAATGGCAAGATATCTTTCGTTCTTATTGATGCAACTATTTTCATTTGTGTCTTAGGTTTTCTGTAGAATGTAAGATGCTTTTTATGACAAAATAACAGTTAAAAAGGCAGTTTTTGTCATTATTAGCTGTGCTTTTATGGTTTCAATGTTACAAGAAAAGGTCATCTCAGACACTGCACACATCAGATTTGGCTAAAATGCCTCTCCATGGCTCCTCAGGAGATTTAATTGGATGGCTGGCAAGTCTTAACACCCATCAAAATTTTTGATTTACTGCTTTTTCCTCTTTGATATTAATGATTGACATCCATTTCTGTACAACAGTTCAGGACATCTGGTTAAGCATAGAAAGTGTGAAATACATTCACAGCTCATTCAAAATGTACTGTATTCAAACTTTAAGATTGACACTTTGAAATTCCTATCTTCCAACTGACATGTCAACAATTTCATTAAAACACAGAATGACTGTTAAAATATAAATGTATGCAAAATATATATATATATATATATATATATATATATTATATATATATATATATATATATATAATATATATATATATATATATATATATATATATTAATTTATATGTCCACCTTTGTTTTACAGTTGTGGCGTGGGGCGGGGGGTCACCCTGTTTTCGAAATTTGGAATAGGGGGTCACCCTGTTTTCCAAATTTGGAATAGGGGGGTCAGCCACTTTTTGACGTCGGCAAAAATAATCCACCGCCCACCCCCTCCCCCAGGCCGAAGAAACTGACCAGTCCCTAACAACGACGACCAGGAAATGTCTCCTAGCTTGATTACTGTCAAATGTCCCTAATGACAAATATAGCATACGGCAGTTTCACCTTTATTGGTTTTCATATAAGTAGATATCTGTTCGGCAGATTTCATTTTCGAATGCTGCGTAGTGTAGTACGCTTACGGTACACTGCACTACAGTACACTCGATGACTGGCAAAGCCCGATTGGTGCACAGTTGCGAGGGGAGTGATACGTACCGGCCCCTTATTCTATGCATAGTACGCGGCGGCCGGTACGTATCACTCCACTCGCAACTGTGGATTGGTGAACGTTCGCGTCTGACGTAAACACGAAATTGGTCGCGCTTCGCTCTATGGGCAATCACATACACGGTCCCTCAGACAGGAGACACCACAAACATTTTTGTGATCAGTTTATTGATTTCCATTTTCACAGATCCACAGGTCCGTGGAGTTGCCGTGTAGAAGGGCCTCTTCTCTCTATGCATGTACACCGTCAACTCCAAACACCTGTGCACAGATCACGGTTCGAGCGCTTGTGGATTACAGTAAACTGAGGGATGCTTTTGAAAGAAACAACGCGTAGCTAAAGGGCTCTCTTTCACGCATGCCCAGATGTTGAAAAACAATGGCGGCGTCCATGAAATAGTTTTGTAGAGAGTAGCAAGTCAAACATAGTCATTCAAAAGTTATCCTAACATGGCAGTTGACGGACGTTCCACCGTTCTGTTGCCAACAGAAGCAGAAGCCTATGCTCAAACATTACAATCGTACAAGATTAAGGATATCGGGAATCCAAGGTAAATATCTTTGCAGAGGGATTGTATTTCCAGCGCATTGGTAACCATAGTTATCATAAACTACGGTGTCTCAGCAAACTCTCGCGTGGTGATGTAGCACACAGTACTATGAGGTCTACTGCAATGTCTCGATCAGGTTACCTACAACGCTGTTTGACATGTATACTAAACTATTTTGACAATATTTTTGTTTCGGAAACCAAATTTAGGGCTCGAAATTAGCGGTAGTCCCGCGTCCACAAACTACTTTTCCCTTGGCTGCCAAAGTCTATGAAATGATAGCCCACATGGACTAGCAAGGTCTGGGATATGAAATTCAGTCAGTACTTGGCGTTCCATGTCCGGTATTTCACTTTTTGACGAGCTAAATGCATTGAAACCCAGCTGGACAAAGTATAAAGGCCAGACTACGCCTTTGTTTTGCAAATTAGAAAGACGACCTTGTGATGGAACTTCGCAACAAAGTTTCAATATCTCAACTGATGTACTTGAATGACAGGCACAGAAAATGGTGGCCAATGGAAACGTATTTTCATTGCATTTTGATCAAGATGTATCAATCACAAACTCCTCTGTACTACAGAAAGCCCGTGGTCTGGTTTTAGCCCTGCTGAGAAGGTGGTGGTCATTGCCATGACGAATATCAAAATTGGCATGCAACTCTGAGAATGAAACGGGTTGTCAATACAATGATAGGTCACCAAACTTTTGAGTGTCACTGTCGTCAATTATACCAGTTTCCTTTGGGTAATAAAGGTGTACAAGTATTCACATCAAATGACTAACAAATTCACTTATTGGCCATAATCTTGAAAAATACCTTTTTCTTCTCTGGTTAATGAAAAATCAAACCATAAACTAAAATATGCATGGGCTACCAGCCATTGTCACTGGGCTACCAACTTCAGAAAATGGTAGCCAAGCGGACTACCATGGAAAAAAGTTTATTTCCAGCCCTGAAATTTCAGTTTTCCCAAATGCCACCGGTCACCATGGTACCTGAACTTTGGAAAGCCACGATTTATATAAATTGCATATTCTGTACAGTACAGCATGGAGCTAGAAACCTTTCTAGCTCCATGAGTACAGCATTCCACAGTGTGCAGGGGGACTCACTGCGATGGTACTTATCCATTTTCGTTTTCTTTTTGAGTCGTAAATGTTCAACAAGGAGGAAAGCGAAGTACACAACAATATTAACCTAGTATATCATGGACATGAAAAGTTAGTCCATGTTAGTATGGAAATTGAGCCCGTTTAACACATATTCTATATATATAAACAAAAATTACTTCAAATACAATGTAATTGTATCTGTTACCAAAGTTTCATGCATCCTGCAGTCATCAGACAGAACAATCAGAATTATTTATAATGCTCTGCTTTTTATCATGGAGCATTGTAATTTCTCACTAGGACATCTGTATACTGATATATATATATATATATATATATATATATATATATATATATATATATATATATATATATATATATATACCATACACACACAAACACACACACACACTCACACACACACACACACACACACAGAACTAACTTCTGCAAGATGTCCACGTACCCAGTGTTAAGGAGACTGTAAAGCCAGTAGTGTCATTTACAAGACTGAAGTCATAATAGGTGCATGGAGGTAAAAAAAGTCTTTTTATTTAGGCCAAAAAAAAAAATTGATTTGTTTCTGGTCAGCGCGCGCATCACTTCAAAGTGTGCGCGTCAACTCTTTTTTTTCCTGTTTTTCATTTGCCCCTATGGAAAAAAGGGGAAAATGTATCAAATTCCAGACAAAATAAAAAAAAAATTGAAAAAAAAAATCGCGTCACCGCATCATTTTTGCCACATGTCAATGACCAGAAACAAACCTATTATTTTTTTTGGCCTTACCTCTATGATAGGAGTTGATACAGGCAAACGAGGAATAAATAGTCTAAGAAATACGATATTGATGTCATAATTATAAAATATCATAAAATATTAATATTCTCAATAAAACTATTTTGGCATTGCACCAGTGTTGAGCTCCTTTTTCAGCTCAGCAATACTCGATAAAATCACTGAACGTGTATGCATTATACGTGACATTGTAGTCTACGGCACATCCTATATAGTGTAAGTATATGAAAAGGGAAGGCAGCCAGACTCCACTGCCAGTCTTCACCAAATGTCTGCGAAAACCTTCTGTTTGTCCCACTATCACAAACTTATTTGCTGTATTTCCACCGCAGAACTGACAATTGATGACATAGCCGGCAATTTTGCCTTGTTTGACCACTCCTGAATGTCATTCCGTTGAGCTATCACCCTTGAAATGTAGTGCTCAGTCTTAAAATTCAGTTTCTTTATGGCATGGCACCTTTTTATGGGAACATCCAGGAAAGTCAGTAAAAGTTCCAATTTTTCCTCTCTCATTGGCTTATCAGCATAAATTGTGTAAGCTGACGCCATCACAGTTGTCGATCACTTTGTGCTCAATAAATAACCTCTGATTGCAATAGTTCAGCTGGCAATCTTACATACATGTATTAGGACAACAGAAACGTAAATATTTCTGTCTGCCATGTTCTTGTTGTATATGTTCAGACTAAGCTAAACTGAATGCCTGCCAATTTAGCCAGAGATAGATGTGAACAAGATTTCTAATTACACAGCTAATCACATACAAACGCTTTTCTTTTGTCATTTTCCTGCTCCGTTAGCTTGTTCTGAACATACACAATGCATACATAGGGAGAACAGAAATATTTACATCTCATCTGTAAGGTCACACCAGTTGAGTTGGTGGACAATAAGTGCTAATTGGTTGACCACTATGATAATGTTAGCTACAATTTATGCCAACGGCAGTGGAAAATTTTGAACTTTTACTTACTTTCCTGGATGTTATCATGAACAGGTGCCATGCCCTAGAGAAACTGAATTTTAGAACTTTTGCACTACACATAGCCCTACAAGGCAACATTCAAGAAGGGTCAAACAGGGTGGATTTGATGGCCATGTTATCAACTATCAGTCCTTAGTTAGAGATATAGCCAATAAGTTCATGATAGACAGTAAAACAAGGTTTTCACAGATATAGAGTCTGGTCGTGAAAGCTAGCTGCCTTCCCTGTTTATCTACTGTACAGGACCGACCATAGACTATGATGCAAGTTTAATTCAATTCATATGCGTTGTAATTTTATCAAGTACTGCTGAGCAGAAAAGGAGCTCAACCTATTAAGCCAAAACAGTTTTCTTGATAATGTTAATATTTCATAATATTTCATAATTATGCAGTATTGCAGCGAGGAGGCACCCTTGCGACAATGTCCCCAGAACAGAACCCATTGTACCGTATTCTTGCGGACTGCGGGTCACTTTTGGCGCACTCATGGGTCGATTGTGTTCAATGGATGTAGTCTGCAAGTAATGTTACTAGCGATGACCTTTGTTTTGCATGATTATTTTGAGGCTTATATTTGCGTACTTTCGAAGCTCTGATTAAAGTAACTAAAACGCTGCACTTGGTTGTAGCCCCACTGAGCTCTGATTGGAGGCAGATACAGTATACTGCTACAATTGCCTGAAATTAAAGCATAGCAATGCGGTTCAGGTAGCTTGAATTTTGTTTTGTGAAACTAATTCATAAAATTTTATTGACAACTGATGCATGTTGTCCCCAAAATATGTGAAATGTCCCCAAAAGTAAATGGTAGTGGGACACAGTGACCCCTGGTTTAAAATCCTGGCTGCAACACTGATCATGACATAAATATTATTTACTCCTACTTGTAGTTGGCCTGTGGATTAACCTGTGGCTGAGGAGAAAGTCTACATAGGCCTCATTTGGAACACTTTGCAGAAATACTTTGCTAATCACACGCAATTGTTTGTAATGTTCAAAAAGTGTGAGAATAGTACTGAATTGTCTCAGCTTGGTCTTCTGAGAACAAGGACTAGGACTTTGATGTATCATGGTCAAATATTGCTAGAGCCTCAAGTTACTCCTACATAATAATGTAATCTTTTTCTGTCAATAAAGCTACATATAATCAAATGATTTTTCTAATAACAACACCACCTGGGACTGTAGTGTGATGGTATGTCCCAGCTTTATAAAAGAAAAAATGAGAGACTCAAGCTAGATACATGTATTTATGTATGAGATTTATCATTTAAAATGGCCTTCGTGCCTTTATTAAGTTACATTTTGGTGTACAATTCACCAAGCTTCTTAATGTTATATTTGTGGAAAAGTTAATTGAGATTAAAAAAAGTTAAAATTGCATTATTATGCATTATATTGCTAATGCTGAGTCCAATGACATTTATCTACAGTTGGATGAGGCAGCATGAATACTTGGAAAAATTCAACATGCAAGCCTTGCTCAATGCATCAAATGAAGAGGATGAATTCGTCAAAGATTTCCTGATATCAGCAGAAAAGGTTTGACTGCATTCAATCATTTTTCAAAACAAGTATTCCTTACATTACCTTATCACTGTTGCGATGTCATAGGGAATAGACAATAGCACACTGTTGTGATGTCATAGGGAATAGACAATAGCACACTGTTGTGATGTCATAGGGAATAGACAATAGCACACTGTTGTGATGTCATAGGGAATAGACAATAGCTCACTGTTGTGATGTCATAGGGAATAGACAATAGCACACTGTTGTGATGTCATAGGGAATAGACAATAGCTCACTGTTGTGATGTCATAGGGAATAGACAATAGCACACTGTTGTGATGTCTTAGGGAACAGACAATTGCTCACTGTTGTGATGTGATAGGGAATAGACAATAGCACACTGTTGTGATGTCATAGGGAATAGACAATAGCACACTGTTGTGATGTGATAGGGAATAGACAATAGCACACTGTTGTGATGTCATAGGGAATAGACAATAGCACACTGTTGTGATGTCATAGGGAATAGACAATAGCACACTGTTGTGATGTCATAGGGAATAGACAATAGCTCACTGTTGTGATGTCATAGGGAATAGACAATAGCACACTGTTGTGATGTCATAGGGAATAGACAATAGCACACTGTTGTGATGTCAGGGAATAGACAATAGCACACTGTTGTAATGTGATAGGGAATAGACAATAGCACACTGTTGTGATGTGATAGGGAATAGACAATAGCACACTGTTGTGATGTCATAGGGAATAGACAATAGCACTTGTGATGTGATAGGGAATAGACAATAGCACACTGTTGTGATGTCATAGGGAATAGACAATAGCACAATGTTGTGATGTCATAGGGAATAGACAATAGCACACTGTTGTGAATAGACAATAGCAAGGACATGTAGTCATGAACGATAACAATGCCAGATAAAACTTTCTTACAGAAGCTGTAACTTTTGATGAATCTTCAATTATTTTTGTTCTGATTGTAAAATACTTTTTCGTGTTTTTCTCTGAAAATCATACTGGCATACTTGAGGTCTTCAACTTGTCAACATAGTCTGTTATACATGTACGGTATTAGGTCCAATCTTATTGTTGACAATTGAATTCGAGTGTCCAGAGCTGAATCCATGTGTCAATAATAACATTGCATGTATGTAGTACATGTTGGCATGGCTAACACCCACTTTGTGTTTCAACTGTGCATACTTTCGATAGATGACAGAAACACTGAACTTATTTTGTAAAACAAAAATAATGAAAATATAGTCAAAAGGTACAGTCATTGACCCTTATAATAAACATTAAAAATTATTACCTTCGCAGCGTTACTTATTTCAATATCAATGTTGGTCCATTTTTCTATGTTAATGACATTTCTATGATTTCAAATCAGATTCCAGTTTTGATTCATGAACTGCTTGCCATAGAGGTGTGGAAACAGAAGGTCTTCAGCATCATAATGAAGATGGATTTTGAACCCAAGACAACATTCCCATTGTACATGGCCCTGTACCACGAAGCAACTTTGATCAATCTTGTCGAGACCATATTCTTCTACAGGGTAAGAGCAGCTCTCTGAGTTATTGATTGGTGGTTGGGAACATAAACTGAACTAACAAATTTAAATCTTTGTTAACTGTTCACTTAACTCAATATTATAGCTGTAATTGTGACTGTGATACTGCCAACTGCGTTTCACAAGGAAGAAGTATTTTCAGGTCTATTTGTTGACAAGTGTAGTTTTATGACACTTCCTGAATATTTCTCAGAATACATCAGAGTGCAATTCATATTACAAGCAGTCACCTTTGCCTTATCACTGCCAATTCCGCAGAGTATGAGAAACAGTGATGAAATGTAGTGTCACTGTCAGCCCATCCTGAAATGACAAGGCCAACCTTATGCCGTTGATTTTGGGTTTGCGAGAGGATATTAAGCTATTTCTGTTTCTCTTCACATTGTACATGTAGGAAAGCTGTGAAGCAGCTGAAGACAGTGTCTTGGATTTAGTAGATTACTGTTATAGAAAAATCACAGCTCTTGTCGCAAAGTAAGAATGAATTTAACATTTTGATATCTGTCTTTTTTTAATTTGCTTTGAATTCAAATACATATTTACTTTTTCTGTATATGTGTGTATCATAAAATTCTGAGTGACAATCATTTTCAAGTCATATATTATAGCTGTATATCTTTTGGATTTTAGCAGCTCTTGTATATTCTTGAAAAGCGGCAATCCATTTTCCAATGATACATCAAAAATGAGGTGAATGCAACTGAATAATGGGCAATATTTCAACTTTTTCTGAAGGAATATAATCACCGGAAACTGTAGAAAATTATTATGTGCAAGCAACATATGTTCACAATGAAATTTGCACTCTACACAATATTTTCACATTTCGTACATTTACAAGCCACACATCACTGTATGAAGACACAGTTTCATGATTTCCAGATGGACAACAGCTACTAACGTCACTACCTGAACTTACTTTCCATAAAATCTAATTTTAAAGCGGTACATGTACACTGTCATTCCTGATAACCTGCTCATGGTTGGATCTTGCTTCTTGCCATTGAAAACCTTTCATGATTATTGGTTTGCAGTTTTGAGTGCAGCAGAAATATCATCCAGTTTATATGAAGTGGTTTTCATTATTTCAAAATGTAATTACTTATAACTGCCTGTACACAGTGCTGCAAAAGACTGGTGTGTAGAACTTGTTAAACTATTGAGGGCGCTTTACTAGGCCAGCTCTGTTGGTCTTCTGCATTCATGTATGTTTAACTCTTTTTGATTTCTTACCAGGCAAGAAGCTGGTGAAGTTGATGAACTTGTGAAAAAAGCTGCTTCAAGAGTCGTTGAAACTGGAGGAAACTTGCAGGTATTGGGATTTCAGTTTATGATATGTTTTTAAAAAAAATTATGATTTTGAAAGTGATCTTTTTAAATTGTGTTCCATTTGTTAAAGAGTGGATAGGGCCCCCTGTGAGGGATTAATTGGAAAATTGCATTACGTGAGCAGACACTGTCAAGGTTATGTAGGAAGTACAATATTGTTGCTGTGATTCAAAGTAGAGAACTGAGAAAAACATCGAGAAACCCTTTGTTTGAAAAATTTGTATGTGAATAAGATTGATGAAATTTAATAGTATTTGATATTGCAGGAATCGGTATTTTACTTCGACTTCAAAGTAGCAGTTGATGTAAAAATTGATTTTGCAGGAATATTTTGTAAGTTCAGAAACATAAAAGACATCTTACCTTTTAGAAGTAAAGAAAATGAAATTGCCAAATATTATCATTCTATATAGTCCTAATTGAAAGAGGCTGCTGTTCAATCTCTTAGCATGAGTGGGATTTTAAATCATTCATAGCATACTCAACTGATAACTGAAAGTACAGTATGGCATTTGGTGTTGTTACTTCTACTCCCCAAACTGTCTCAACAATGCTACTCTGTGCCGTACAGGAGCTTGGACAGCAAGAGAAGGCGATCAGTTTTGATGTTGGGGTCAAAGCAGTAGCTGTTCTCCGCTACGTCACAGACCATCTATCAAGGTAAAAGTATTGCTTTTGATCCAAAGATGGAATTAGGTAGTAAAGGGAAAGCAACTCCACTCATTGTTCATAATTGGGTTGTTTGTGTTTTATGTATGATATTGTGTATAATATAAGTGTATATCCTGTTTGGCTGTTTTATGTAAATTGTTGTTTAGCCATGGCTGGGGACTGTGTCATCAACGATGACTTGTTCTAAGATATTGTTCCTTACTCCTTTACATTACATGATAATCAGCATATAGATAACACAGCAAATCTGCACTTCTTTGCGAGAGTGGTATCTCTCACTTTTCTCTCTTTTCTTTCACTGACTTCTTCCTCTTTTGTGACCATAAATATCAACTCTGCTTCACAGCCTTCCATTAAGTGTAGCAACCAGACTTCTGAACACTCACGATGTACCAGTGTTATTAGTTCAGCTTGTTGAGAGCCCTCCATGGACTTGCATGAATGAAGGTAAAAATCAGCATTGTTTTTCTTTTAAAGTGAGGATAAAACTCAGCATTACTTTTCATTTTAAAATGAAGATAAAAATCAGCATTGCTTTTCATCTTAAATGATCTACTGTTTTACCCATTGGGAGCAATACAGTTATCAAGACCTAAGTCATTGCAATACTTGATCTATGGTTCGACTTCTTTACTGGTCAGACTTCGTGGAGCATTTTGCAGTCATATGACAGGAAGTAGCATAGCTTTCTGGGTACTGTCTATGTTATGACTTGCCTGGTTTGCTAACAATGACAGCAGTGTATGTCCATAACTTGTAAATATAATATATGATAGTAGCTGTGTTTCTGAACCAGAACTTTTTATTTTTCCTGAAAATCAAAGTCACTTATAATTATTAGTTAATATTTCATCCATTACATATCATGTTTGGCTATAATAATCTTGAAAATGGTGTACAAATAGAAATTTTACTCTCTGTGAAAAAATTGGTTATTCTGACACAATAATTGTGCTGAGTTGTATACTATCTATTTATTCTGATGAAAATTCTTGTCTTTGAAGGTAAACTTATGAAAAACATAGATGGCAAGTGGCAAGAGGTGCCAATGGCAGAGAGGCTCAAATTAACCAAGCTAGAGGGTCAAGTTTGGATTGCCATCTTTAACTTACTTATGGGTTCAGAATGCCAGCAGAAATATGAATTTAATCAATTCAACAAGGATCAAGTCTTGAAGGTAAGGTATCTGGTCATTACCCAGTTCATACCAGCAATGTTGAATGTATTAAATATTCATGGTTCATTTTATGAGATTTGTCGAAGGAGTATCACGTGTATTTCTTGTTTCATGTCTTCCGGGAAGCATGTTGTCATTTGTAATATCTCATGGTAGATCTGTATAATGCTTGATGCTTTCAATTGTGTCAATTGTGTGACAGACGTGGTTCTCTTCATGGGCTGTGGTTTTAGCACTATTGTCAAGCTGCCTGCAGAGATAATATAATATGAATAATATAATGGCTTGCTAGGTGGTGGTACCAGTAATTGTCACACGTGTTACTTTTTCAAACAAGTAGCGCTAGGGGTATCACCCACTCTCAGCCAATAATTCAGTGCACTGCAACAAACACAACAAAAGCAATTATTGTTAAAATCCCAACTGATATCACAACATAGGATGTTTGCCCTCTGCTAAGTATATGCACAGTTGAATGTGCTATTTTGTCTGAGGAACATTTTTTCAAAGTTTAGCGGCAGCAGAGGCTCTGTTGTTGTTCTGTTAGGAATTATATTTTTTAGATAGTAGTTTGTAACATTTATTATTTTCATGGCATGCATTCTTGATGAGATTGCTTGTGCTTTTCTGTCAACATTCAGAATTCAAAATTCTTTAGCATACCAGTATATCAGGGGACAGCAATTGGTTGAATCTGAGAAATGGTCACCAGAGGTGATTTTGAATATAAATTTACAATTGTAAAGGATTGTAAGGTATTTTATAAGGTTATTTAGACAAACTATGTGGATAGAGTGAAAGCTGTTTGTAATTGACTACTGTCCCACTATAATTTGAAAGTTCCTCTCCCACCAACTAGTTTTCACTATTTTCCATTCCGCACAAGAAAAACTAGTAAGCTCACTCTTCCTTGAAAAAAGCCTCTCATTGTTTTGATCCTCAGCGGAGTTTAGCCCTTTTCAATCGTCAAACCAAAACACGAACCAAGTTTGACCCTGCCAACATGCATGACATTTTTTCCCATGTCATCCAAGAGCAAAAGAATAAATTTTCCAATAGGCTGACAATTGAACATTTGCTACTTTCCCTCTCTTCACTTGCTGCTGGTGGAAAGAAATACCAACTCATATGCTCATCAAGAAACAGCTTGTAAATGCCTCTTTTTGTGAACAGTCTTTGTTCCAGGTTCACTTTAAACATTCAATAAATAAATTTGACAGTGCACCTCTGCATGACAGGAAATGTTAAGATTGGTAGGATCTCATGTATGCATTGTACAGTTCTGAGGAGTAAACTTATCATTGTTATCTAACTGCCCATCAGAACTACTGCTGCATTCAAGCATTCCTATTCTGCTGTTTCCTCGTCGGTACTTGGTAATTGTGAGCTCAAAAGACAACTAAGATAATCATTGTTTTTTGCTAGAGATCCAGGTTGAGAGACAAACCTGTTTGGCCTTATTTAGTGTTGCCATATGTTATTTGAGTTCATAGATATGGCTAAAATCAGTCCAACCACAGTGTAGATGCAACAACTCGGAGGAGACATGGACTTGAAGTAAAGGGCCTGGTTGCCTTACCATTCCTTTTTATTGATACCATGTGGAGATAGAGTATTAGTTGATTTAATATTTTGAGTTCTAATTGTTTCCGTATCTGAGTTTTCTGTGAGATTTTGCAGATGGCGCTAAATTTGAAATCACTAATACTGTGATCGTGGTAATTGAAATGTTCTGCCACTACTGTGTTCTCCAGATACGTATGCTGTAGATATGTTCATAAATTCTGTGTCGCAGTTCACTTTGTGTTTTTCTGATATACAGCTGATCACACTTTTGGCAGACCTCCTGTGTGTGGTTGAAACTTTGACAAAATAAAGTTTTTAACTGTAGACAAAGGGACTTGCTCTTTTCTTCAAACTCTATGTTATTAATTAATTTTCACCTGAATGTAATTCTGAATGCACAAATATTTCTTTCAAGTTCTTCATGCATTCCAAGTGTTCTGAGATCACAAAAAGTGCCGCAGTATTATATGTAGCTCCATGACACATCTCCTGCCTTTCTTTGTTTGCAGCTGCGAGGTCACATGACTGAAGTCCTGTTGGACCAGATCCCAATGTTAGTTGAACTTCAGAGATACCTTGAGCACCTATCAATGATGGAACCTCCATCAGCGAGACAAAACCTTGTCCTTGAGCAGGTAGGCCCTGAATATCAACCGGAAAGAGGCAAACAATATCGATGTTCATTATCAGATTTTGTAATTTGTGTGGTGTTGCAGGTGAAAGGCTGTTCCATGTACAGTCTCTTGTTTCAGACATTGAAAATGGCCAACTATGCCAGATCTTTTACTGGAGCGATAATATACCCACTTCTGACCCATAATGAATGAAGGCAAACTTAGCACAACATAATGTACAAGGCAAAGCTGAGTACATATGGAGTGTAATGTTTGCTTGAGTCTATATGGGCCAGGGGGGGGGGGGCTACATTATTGCTGTTATTTTACAGTTTTGGCAATGCCATTTAATTTGACGATGTAGAAAACATCTGGGGCCACCATGCTGGATAATCAGATACATTATCAGTAATAATCTGTGGAGATGACATTCACTGGTATTGACAGAGGTATTATATAATTTAATTCAAAGCTACGACCAACAAGGCATTGTCAACAATATTCTTCACAGCTGCCGACAGCAGTCAGTCTCTTTGGTCTAATCAGTGTCAGTGATATGAAGCATTATTTATTGACAATGAAATATCAATACCGACCAGCGTAATTGAAAAGATCATAGTACAACAGTTGTTGTGTTTGCCCCTGAATGACATGTGTTGATATCATCTTATGAATAATCTTAGGTTCCTGAAATCTACGACAATTTGGTGAAGGAAAATGAAGGCAAGTGGGCCGCCATTGCCAAGCATCAAGTCAAAAAATACTTTGATCCCCCGAAGGCAGCACTTAAAGAGCAGGCAAAACGGTATGAATCAAGATTTTCCAGAAACTCGTACTTCAAAAGATATATAGTTAATCAATAAATTGATGCCATTTTCATCTACAAGTTTACATTCTGTGTGGTAAGGTAGTAAAATATCCCAAGTAAACATTGCAGACATGTTATTTGACTTGCCGAATTATAGTGCACAAAATTTTGCTCCAGTAGCTTTTTCTCCTAATAGTACATGTGAGTTTGTTTTTGCATGGTCTAGTCTTGTTGTCTCTCAAATTTACAGAGTTATCAAATACATTAAAGCAAAATGTTGGACTACATGTATTTGTACTGTCTATGTCGATGGGCCTCACCAGTAATGTTGATACCTTTCTTTGTATCTATTTAAGATAATGACTGCCAGTGCTTTTGAAATGACAGTAAATCAGAATTGCAAAGTAACTGTACCAGTGCTGAAATAGGCTGCTCAGCTAGCATAGAATGGTGATGCTGAAACACATAGCATTAAAATGAGAGAGGAAAATCAGCATTTCTATGAGAACCAATAAAATGGCAAAATACGTGGCGATAATTGAAAGTGTAGCATACATGTTTTGAAATTTGCTCATACAGATGCATTGTTAGAACATTCAGCTTGTCACTATACCAGCATTGTCACTTTTTGTCGTCTGCTTTACTTCTGCAGCAGTGACTGAGAGCGCATGCTTAAAGGCATGGTTCAGGCGTCAGATTGTCTTGCCAAGAAATTTACTTACTAAATTAAAATGTAATTACTACATTACAATGTCAATGGAAAACAAAAGGCTCTGACATTTTCATAATCCTTTACAGACTCTAACAGACAAACTCAATCCCTGGGATCGAGTCCCCTACCTTTAAGTATCCGCCTATTAAAACACTCTGTTCCAGTATGCTAAATTTCCTTTCAATGGCGGTTGCTAAATTTCAAAAGTTGCTTTCCTCACTTTGGGTACTGAAATTGTGGAGAAGCCAACTTAACCCTTTCACCACCATGGTTTGTCCCAAATCCATTGTTTTCTATGGTAAAGTTGGACCTGTATACAGGGAACTGGGGGTGAAAGGGTTAAACAGCCAGACGTGTAGAGTATTTGCTGATATGATATTATAATTCCCTCTGCAGGCTGGTATGACTCAATTTGACTAATTTTGCATAATATACTGCAGCACTTGCCTAATGGCTTGTGTTACATGCCACTCATTGTACCTAAATCTCTTGTATAGCTGCCTGCAATTGAGGTTATTGCTTAAACATGACATCTGAAATGTATTTTGTCTGATTTTCACTTTCAGATTTGCAGATACTTATAACTTTGATCTGCTGGAGGGTCTGATCAATGAGCCCCCTAAGTGTGGCGTTTGTGGCCAGCCAGCAACAAAGCGGTGTTCACGGTGTCAGAATGAATGGTACTGCAGGAGGTAATCCATCGTTTACTTCAAGGCTTCAGTGATTAGAAAACTTACTTTTTAGGTTACTGTGCAGAAAAGATGATGCTGGACTTATTTGACCACAATTTGACAAAAGTAGCTCTGTCTTAATGTGTACTCTCAAGACTCACAAATACAAGTGTTATGACTTTATTTCACATTCCAAAGTTGCTACTACCTCAAAACATGATTGTTACACATTTATGTTCACTTCATAACACAGAGATGTCTGGAGTGTTCATCATATAAACTCTTCTTCCAAAGTCAAATGATTACAACGCATATAGCAGTCATCAAATATGGTGGCATCTTCCCTCATTTGTTGTGACATGTAAAAGTGTACACTGTTGAAGGGTTTCCTAAGAAAGAAACCAGAATGTTATTAAAGAAATTGGTATTGTAGTCTATTGATGCACAAGATTTCAATCTCTCTCTCTCTCTCTCTCTCTCTCTCTCTCTCTCTCTCTCTCTCCTCTCCTCTCTCTCTCTCTCTCTCTCTCTCTCTCTCTCTCTCTCTCTCTCTCTCTCTCTCATTCTTCTTCTTCTTCAACTCTACAGGGAATGTCAAGTGAAGCACTGGCCTAAACACAAAGCAGCTTGCAAACTGATGACAGATGCACTGGACAAAATCAAGCTACAAGAGGGAGGAGATCAAACCAAGCAAAGCAGCAGCTGACCACTGCAAATGATAGAATTGTCATCCAGTTTTAGTCTTAACAGACAAGTATCCAGCTGTATCTATAAGATATTCAGTGCCATTCAATGTACTGTACCCTTGGAGTAATGAGCATTTGTTTGACCTTTGACCTTTCGTGAAAGATATTCATACCAGTGCTTTGAAGTATTTGTCAGCTTCATCAAGGGTCCATTGTCAATCCACTGAATCCCTTAAAGGTATACAGTCACCTGTAATCTAAATATACCCATATATGGTCAAAGGGGCGTTCCTTGGTATTCAAAATTCCCATGTTAGGCGCTGTTTTTAAAAAGCGGCCACCCACTTAAAATCTGTAATTGGTTAGATTTTCTCTTTCCATGGTAACTGTGGCAAAATTGGAACAGGTGACAGTATACCTTTAATGAGCTTTACTTTGGATGAATGATAACAAAATTAATCAATGATTCTGATTTCCTTTCTGTACAAGAAAATCATTTCCTCCCCTGTCTGATGCACATGTGAATCTTGAAAAACTGTAGCTTTTTTGTTCCATTGCAGCATTAGCAAGGCAAGAATACGGTAAAATTTTAATAGTAGCCTTAAGTTTACAGGGCTTACAGGCAAGTCTTTCCACTTTGATGCCTTGTATGCATGTTTTTTTACACACACTAAAGGTATTATATCATTAACAGGAAGGAACCTAATGACTGGATTGTTTGTAATAGTGTGCCTGACTTTAATTTGGATGTGTGTGAGTCAATAGCCATCTGGTCGTAAAGACATTAATTTGCACCCCAGACTGGTGATAGTAATCTGATTCAAGGCTTACATGTCAGATATATTACGGTGTCGGTTTTCTGTTGTTTATCCTGTACAAACAATCCAGTCATTAGGTTCCTTCCTGTTAATGATATGAAAACGTTTAGTGTGTGTAAAAAAACATGCATACCAGGCATCGAAGTGGCAAGGCTTGCCTGTAAGCGCTGTAAGTTATGTGTTAAAGATGTCTCATAAGCAGTTTTAAATGTGTATAAGCTTTGTCAATACAACACAACTTCAGAATCAAAATGCCTTATTTATTTTGTGACTCCATGATTACACCCAACTTAAGGCATCACATTTTAGTCTGAGTAAAACATCTTCATCTCAATCTGGCAGTCGACATCACTGCTATTCAGTTCTGTAGAACATTTGTAAGCTGATGTTGTATATATTGGGATAACATGTATCTGCAATGCTTTCAAGGCAATGCTATTTTTAAACATCAGGTCTGTTTTTTTTATTTTGAAATATTGATACAATACAGTTTCTGATAAAATGCAGTTTGCTGCAAGTGATTCAAAAATACTACTGGTACTAGTTAATGTGAATCTCTTATTCCAAAAGTTGACCTTAATATGATGCTGATATATCAGAATGATTGGTTTTGCTTCTCTTTTTTAGGTCTCTGTGATCAATGTTGCCTACTTACTTTCATAAGTCTCACTGGAAAACCAAATTAACTTGCAGCGAACAAAACTTGGTACATTTTTTATATACCACATGATTTCATAATACAACTGCTTCGTCTACTGGCAGTTAACATTGATTAAACCATCACGTTTACAGCCTGCAGGAAAATAAGGCAATTTTAACAAGCAGTGGGAAAGATACTTAAGTTTTCAGAAAATATAACTCTCCACAAAAGAAGTATACAAGAGAGTATTCGTTTTAAACATTTATTCACAGATTATTTAATTGATTATTATCCATATTTCCGTCCTTGTAATGATCTTTTGAAATTTCCTTCATGGATTTGTATATTTGTAATGAGATACAATAAAATATTTCTTGGAAATTATAGATATTCTTTAGACTTGACAGAATTCCCTTTCATTTCACAATTTTTGTAAGACTTTTATGGTTCTGTGAACGTGCGAGTGTTGTTATGAAAGTCACTGACAATAACTTTTCTACTGTATTGTTTTTATTTTTACTTTCAATTGGCTTTTCCTCTCACTAGCCCCTTTATGAATATTAACCCTTTGAGTGCCAAAGTCCGTATTTATTGTCTTTATAAAATATACTCCTGTCAATTTATTCCCAATTTTTGATAAAAAAAACTGTAGCCAATGAAATGTGATGTCCATTGGGTACAAAATTATCAAAAAAATTATTGAAAAATTCGTGAAAATTGGTAAAATGTTGCACTAAAATTTTGGATGGAAAAAAAATTACAGCACTCAATGGGTTAATAGTGTAACCCCAGGCATATAAGATTGTACACTACATGGTTTATCTGTTTATAAAGGTTAATTGCGACAAAATCTATAAGCATTCTCCATTGAGTTAGAATTGTGCTGCAGTCTTGATGTCTGATTTCAGATCAACCTCGTCATGTCAACTTCAATGCTAAATGTGCATTTGCAACACTACCAGTCAAGTGCAGCCAACTTCATTCCAGCTCCCAACAAAGACATTGACTCCAGTTATATACTCTGGCAATGCCAAGTATCCTAGAAGCTTCTAGCTTATTGGTTGGTTGAATATCATTGATACCAATGACTTATTTCAAAACAGCCAATGGAAGCCTTTGTTTTAGGCTCCTTTAGTTGCTGTGATCATCTACCAGTGTAACGTGACGCTAACTCAAATACCAGAGGTTAAACGAAGGGTATCGTTGGAACTGAACAGTGCGACTTTCTTGTTTACAAACAGTGTATTTCATGCATTATATCTAGATGCATCACGTCAACATAGCTGCAACATTTAAATTTTACGATATTCATCGTTAAAAACATGTTTTAACATTCATCAATCGCCAACTTGCACTAGATACAGTGTTTACATCGGTCGTAGGGATACCTAGCAACCTTTGAGCAGAGTTCCGACGACACCCTCCCTTTAAGATGCAATCTAATGGTATGAATATTCCACGAATTCCTTCTAGGAATTTGATCATTTGTGTTTATAGCACCCAACCACTGATTTTCAATTCAGGCTGTCCTACAATAGTGCACTGGAAAAAAACATAAAAATGCTATTGAAGTTCCACAGGTCAATAAGAAACCTCTTCTACCATATATTGATATATGCTAATTTGTGGTGACCAATTAGCTTTAAATGGTTCACTAACATACTTCTATTTATTCTCCTTGAGTATGTACATTACAGCTTGCTTGGTATGGATCTTCTGAATTACCACAAACTGAATGTCATTGCTAACACAGCAATATTGCAGATATCATCTCCAGCAACTCAAAAGAAAAAAAACGTGATATTACGAAGTATCCCTGTGACTCGTCTATTCTACTTTTGAAAATCTGCTGAACACTTTAAGCATCTCAAGATTACAAGTTTTAAATTATGAAACATCTTTTGTTGAAACTTTCAGCGTGCATGTTTATTTATTTACTACAGGGAACAAAATCACTACCTTTGACAGTATTTACGTTATATCTATTCAGTGTGAGTATCTGTTCATCACTTTGTTCTGCTCACTGAAACACGGTAAATTGCCATGCGTCAGATCTCTACTCCATCCCTGCTTGAAGTTACAACAATGAATGCTTCGATGACATAAGTTATGGTACAGACCATGTTTTCGTAGGCAAAACGACATAAATAACTTCTCACATTAGAAAAAAAATAACCAAGGTGATTTGAAAAAGATGGTAACACAAAGATCAACAAATCTGATAACTCAGTATCACAGAGCTTCAGCACATCGTTAATATGCAAATATGAAAAATGCACAACCATAACTAAATGAGAGACAGACGTCGATAACTGAGTAATATAAATGAAAAATCCACCATTACTGAACGACCTTGCCATCATTTTAAAAAGTGACTGAAAAGCTCTATGTATATCAACATTCCATGCCACGTAATTCTCGTCCTGAATCATTCTTTCGTGCTTTCCTTGGCGTTCTTACGTCACCGTCAACTCAGAATCAGAAATGTCGGTAATGCTATCAATAATCATTCCTTGAATACAAGGGCAGAATATTTCAGGATCACACCATTCGATCTTTTGGAGATATGTATTTGCTTTCGCCTTCTAAGGGTAGAAATAATTTTTCGGAACAAGTAGGGCACATACCTCTTCAAGAATTTATATATCATATTTTGGCTTCCAGTAATGTGAGTATCTTTGCAAACAGCAGCAAGGAATGGCATTTTTTCCAATTGTTTTTAACTCAGATGATCTGATAATCCATAACTGAGCGTTCATCTGTTGACGGTTATATACCATAATGACGTTTTGACTCTTGTTGCTATCATAACAGAAAATGATAGTGTATAACTTCAAAATTAGAAATATATCTCTCGTTGAACTATCCTTAGTTAATTCTTTGCTTATCGCTTTAACTTTACAGGAAAACTACTTGACATGCTCATACCACCGGGCTCATATTATCGTGAACAAAGTATTTTGCCACTTTGACGGCACTGGCAAGGCGGTATTTTAAAGGAAAGTACGTTTTTCTGATGTCAGAATAAATCGTGTGTACATCGCACAGGAGCAAGCTAGTTTGTGAAAAGGAACTCCATCGATCTGACTGCCCAAACAGATAGCAGTTGTCAAGAACATCGTAAAAAAAGTCTTCCACGAAACAACTGTTAGGATCAGGACATACACCGATAGGTGAAAATAAATTCTCCGTCCGTCGATTCATTAATTACCATTCAAATGCACCTAGCCTAGTTTTCTCAGTATAATATTGAGAAGAACCCATGAATACATCGAAATCCACCTTTTCCTGTTGGTGATAGTGTGAAAAAATACCCTTTTCTCTCCAATTCTGTGAGCCAGTCGTTTATGGAGTCACGGAGCCGCAATCGGAATCACTTCGCCACGCAACTCGGAACAGCACTGCATGTAATGCCATTACAACCATATCGGCTGTCTTTAGCAGCATTATCGTGACCCGTTCACTGTCGGACGAATCCTTAGAGTCGTAAAGTCGTGTCCTAAACTTTGCACAGTTTATCGAAAGATAGATAAAGCACTTAATTTGCGCAGTAGCAGTATTTATGTACAGTTTTGTTGTGTATGCACCAAAAGTTCATCGTTGAAAGCGACCAGTGTAGGCAAGTCAACGACAGCACAGACTCTTAAGCAAGTTTTTTCTCGGATACCAACGTAGTATGGAAAGCAATCTCGGTAGCACTTTCTGGCACGTAGACGTCAGCAACATGGTCCATGGACTTGTCATCCATCCGAGTGTCAATGTACCGTAATACCAGTAGGCCCAGCAATGCACACGCCGTCATGCCAGTTATTATGCTAAAACAGATCATTTTTCCGAAGAGAATCGTGTACTGATTTCAACCAAAACCTGTCAATGTAACGCAGACGTTAAATGAATCTCACGATATGACATCGTCAAGATATATGTAACCAAGGAAACTGGATAAAAAACGTACCTGTACGTCTTCCAGGCTTCCGCCGCGAAAGTGATCATCTGCAAGAATGACGCTATCTGTTGACTACTTCTACTGCGGGCGCAAAGACTAGAGTCGATTGCTATAGTCTGGTCACGTGTTAGTCTATTTGATTCGGCATGCCATAAACTGGGAGACAGCTGGATCTGTCGAAAGCTGATGGTACCAGCGACACGGCAAATGATCGTCATTGTGGAAATGCATTCGATTCCATCCGATCAGGGTTGCACAGTGTTGTGAATAACTTAAAAAAACGAACAGAAAGACATCAGTCGTCATTTCTGTTGTTGAGTAATTTTTTTAAAGTTTGGCATTACTATTGTTCATTGTGCTTGTCAGAGATGCCCGCCCCTTAAATTCAAAGTATAATTCCTTTTAAGTTGTTCTATTTCGGCATTAAAATGATCACATCTAAATTATGACAGTCTCTTATCGATTTGAGTATTGCAATGGTTTATTTTTCTATACAAATGTTTGAATTTGCTGATTGTTTCTCTGGTTTCTTATTTCGTCCTTGTGTATGAATATTATGTCGTAAAAGTGTATTTTGTTGTAAACGAGCTGTACCTGGTGAGGAGGAATATATCAAAGTGACGTAAAACCTTTATGAAAGCAACTTCTAGTCATTGTCATGTGTTCTCTGTTGATTCGTCATGCTACCCAAAGTAAAAATTTGAAAAGAAAATTCATCTGCTGAACCGTTTTACAAGATTGATAACATATAAATCTAATGAACTGTTGAATTGATCTAATCTAATCCTTCAACATATGGGTTGACACTGTTCGACCGCATAATCCGATGGGGTCTGACCCGGCCCTCTGAATTTACAGGCTGACGCATCAGCTCATCACCGTCATTTTTTATGGTCTAAGGTCCGAGGAATTGAGGAGGGGGATCCACTTAAAAAATCAAAGGCCACAAGGGACCACTCAAAATTCTAAGGATTGAAGGAGAAGGGCGCTACTCAAGAATTTTTCATGTGCGATTGTGCTGAACAAAAGCTTGGTGGTGAAATAACCTTCATTGCAATTGATTCACAACATGTCTTGTGGGTTAGCAAGGATTTACGGCAAGTTGATTGACTTCGTGTTTATGTTTGGGGACCAGCAGAGCATATACAACATAATGAGATATTGTCACATCTGTCTCTAGCTAAAATATACAAAATATATTTATTAGGATAGAGACAGACTTACGGTCTTTGACTTTGAGGGGCGGGAAGAGTAGTATGCCCGACGCCTCCTTTGGAAAAGAAAATGAGCGAAATTGAGCAGGACATAAGTCGACGACCTATGTCCATAGTAAAGGGATTATCGTGCCATTGGTGAGACTGAAGTGCCCCCGGTATAGTTGAGCTCAGAACAGTTCAGATATTCTATCAAAACGCACAAGTTTGTTGAGTTTTAATCCTCTAAAATTCAAACCCGTCTCAGTGCTGATTCAAATACACTGCGATTACCGCCATCTATTTTATAAATACTTAGCCAATTTTAATGGAATAATTTACCCAAGGCATTGAGGACCATCAATTCAACGTTTGCATTTAAGGTAGTATGCACCTCGAAAGTGAAAGACTTAAAATTTTGCTCAAACTTTCCTCAGTGAAACTTTCAATCATTCTCTTACAAAAGCAAGAATAAAAATTAGGGGTGACCGTGCAAACTTTGGTACTAGAGAGATAAATAACTTGCGATTTCTCGACATTTGAAATCCAAAATGGCCGCCATCCCAGAGTTAATTCTATGGGAAAAAATAATATTTTCTATTTTTGAAAAACTAAGACCATGAAAACTTTTCTTTCGCCGAGAGCTTCAGGATGAGCCCCCACAAATGGTAGGTCAGAAGAAAATTGATAAAACTTGAAGGCCCGAATTTATGTTCCCGAGGTGCGTTCTACCTTAACTAGGCAATAAAGAGATCATATTGAAACAAATTTCATAGTTCGTTTGATCTTCAAAACACTTTTACATGGAAAATCCACTGCTTTTATAGTTAATGTAGACCTACATAAGCAAGTTTTTAATTTTTTTTAATGTTGCTTTTTTACTGTAAAATGTTGTATATTTTACGTCAGCTTTTTCTTTTGCTCGTTGTGTAGTGTGTTGTGGGGGACTGACTTTGTATAGATGATTTGCACCTTTTTTGGTCACCCGATCCTATGTAGACCCTTTTTTACAGTTTACGGTGGATAAATCTTAGTAAATGAATAAAAAATAGAATATTAATCAAATCTTAAAAGCGATTGCATGGCAATTATTCAAAGGTTTAAATGAGACTGTTACTAGGAATTGCTTTCTTGTAGAAAGGTGACCGTGAAATAAAATAAATAAGTAAATAAACTATGTTCCTACAACATGTATGCATCTATGGCCCAGTCAAATTCTATCAGACTATATTCAAGTTGTAATTGTGGGTATCCAAAATAACGGTAGGTCCGAATGTTGAAAAGGGAGTATTGATGGCCTATTTATCAGCTATTTCGTACAGCAAGGCAAAATGTACACCATGCACATGTGGTTATTCAATATATTATGAAAAACCATCAAAATTTCAATGGATCTAAATCATAATAAGGTTAATAATTTTAGCATTACTGTTTCTCAACGGAATTCAACGGGAATCTCAAGAATGATAACATCAACAGCCATGCATTAATCTTCAGTTGTAATGCTCTGAATGAAAATTCACAAAATCGTGGCAGGTATTACTGACAGCAGACAATTAACAACCAGAGCGTGATTTTGTGATCGACAAATGAAGCTAAGAGAACTCCCATCGTAAGTTAGAAATCACTAACTTCAGTTCTACATTAGGATACTTTGAAAATATATGAAAAATTAATGACCCACAGTCGTTCGTCGGACGATGTGCTGTGATATCTAAAAAGTATTATCTAAAACTTAGGATATATTAAATTTGTATCGATAACACTTAATATTAAATAGATTTCTGTTTTGATTTCTGTTTTGATTTAAATAGATTGGGGGGGTGGGGGATGATGAATGTACATATATATCGATAAGCTATCGTGCGTCCAGTCTGAGCATGCTCACAATGTACACATAACAGTTGGACTATGACTCGTTGGTTAGTAGTTAGTAAAAGATTGCTCAAGGACTCCAGAGGAGTAGATAGGCACAGCTGGTTGCCCCTAGGGGATTTAATTCAGATGAACTTCTTTGGTGCAATGATTTAATAAGGTAATATGAAAACCGTTCTCTCATCCTTACGCAACCTGTATTTCACCACTCTCTGTGGCTATCAAACTAAACCCTGGATCGCCTGATGATAAATCCTACTGATCCTAAAACAATGATACAGAAGCTACTGATATTGATAGTGTAATCTTCTGCTCAACCATAGACTGTGGATCCGCTCCACTGTCTGTGGTTCAGCGTTTGACGTAAAACATCGGCCTGCAATAGAGGGCGCAATACGCTATCCTGATATAGTGCATACTGGGCGTTACTGACGGCATTCCCCCATTGTCAACGTAAATTCTACTGTACACTTGTAGCCTGTAAGTGATGAAATGTGTTAGGTAAACGCGGTTTGAATAAAC
The DNA here is from genome assembly GCF_041260155.1 of Ptychodera flava. Lineage (NCBI taxonomy): Eukaryota > Metazoa > Hemichordata > Enteropneusta > Ptychoderidae > Ptychodera > Ptychodera flava. The sequence continues at coordinate 41,614,449 of NC_091933.1, read as the reverse complement.
TCAATGCTGTACTTAAATCGAAAAGATAGTCGAATTCGCTTGCGAATAAACGCAAGGGAAACCAGGATAATATTTTAATGAGATGATGACATTCTGCAAACTATTGAAACGAGTAGCCCGAACGATGATCGTGATCGTCATGATTGCGACGGTCAACTTTCCAGGTCATTGCGCATCTCCTGAATGGTGTACACCGTACATAAAAGCAAATTGTGTGTGATAGAGCAAATACTAACCGTCTTCTGAACGAACGTTTCCCATAACGAATGGTTTGTCTATTCGATTTCGTGAGAACTCTACTTCTGAGGTTGTTAGAAGTGCGACCTTAGTTTACAAAAATGAACGGAAACTGTGGGAGGACTCGCGCCGATCGAGAATAGGGTTTCATCCATAGCGGACAATATTTTGCAAATAGCTAAGGAAATGACTTGTTTTGCTTCCTAAACCCAAGTGGAATGAAAGACGTACGTGTGATCAAATGAGTTGGTATCATTGTCCACGCCCAGCGGAAACCAGCAGACGACACTTGAATGACGGGACAAAATAATGATCTGTCCATCATACTAAAGCATTCAATGTAAAGAAACAGACTTAACTCATAGTATCACGTTTTTAACCCAGCTAAAACGTTTACTGTCTGGGAGGTATCGGGTTGTTTAGAAATCCACATTTTCACACGTTTTTGTCAAAATGACACAACGAACACATTCACATAGAGCACAATCGACTGTGTAATATAGCTGCTTCGATGAAAAGTTGCTGAAAGGAAAAGGAGCAAAGGAGACTGCTTGAATACCATACTGCACCGCATCACTGACTCCACTAAAACAGTGCACAATGGCATATTTATCTTAATTCAGCTAACTTGTAGTCGATTGCTCACGGGTTGGCTCGGGGCGAGGGCCTTGTACCCAGAGATTCCTAAGTTAAAGACTGTGGCTAATTGGACTAAGATGACAGATAGGGTTTCGTCTTGGCGAACTTCACGATAGTAGGTGGTTTTACTTACATATCATGCACCTTTTTCTACGGTTTTACCCAAGATACATGTCCGCTGACGCCTTGTCAAAACCTAAAACAGGTGTACTCAGTACTGAACGCCAAGAAATACAATTGAACGAGAAAACATAACTCTTAAAAACAATATGTGAGTAATAATACAGTTGCGACACAACATAGGGAGCAAAAAAGATCTGTCAGCAAACTTTACACGCTGACTAGTCTTCTTATATACCAATTTGCGGAGAGGGGGAAGTTTTCATTCTTTGAAGTCTCAGTGGCTTTTCTATCGATGATTTTACAATATTGCCAGTTTATGCTTACTGCACTAAAATCGGAACCAAATACATCTCTTTTAAAAGGGTGCGGTTGGACTGAATTCTTCATCGGTAAATCGTTGTTTTGCCCATGTTCAAAATAGAACTGTGGCGTGTTTCTCGAGACAGTTTGTTCGACAGAAACCCGAAGATCCTTTTGACAGCGAATTATTTTTCCTGCAAGCACGCACAGCGCCCCGGCTTCGGGAAAGGTCACTTTAAGGTCAAACTGTTGGTATCATATGACGAGGATGCCTTCGCTGTGCTGTACATTATATTCTCCAACAGACAGATGCATGCACTGAACTCTCTGTCCATGTTGAACGAGCGTCAGTGAGCCAATTTGCCGTTGCATCGAACGACAGATACCCTGCACCTCTTCATATCTCTGTTGTATCTGTGGACACATCACTTGGGCTATTGGAGGTCATTCACCTCAACCGGGAGGACGTTGGTAGTGGGCGAGACACATGCACATCGAGGGCGTCAAAATCAACCAACAGGAAAAGTGTAGTGCAATTCATTTCACACCTATTGTTATGTTCTTGAGATACAAATTCGCCATATACTCTGAACGTCGAGAGAAGTGATTGTCTTGATGTCTTCCGAGGATTTTATAAGCTCCTTCGCAGTCACTGTGAGACACCCTGCTTGGTCGACTATGCGGTGACGAACGTGTGCTGCTGTGTGCCTATGCTTTGGTTTGTCCACCCTGCTGTCGGATTATTCAAGGTATGGTTCAAGTCTTTGCTTCAATACAGTCCCTAGGATAGTCCGTCATGACGTTCCACTCGTGTCGTTTAGCACAGACAAAGTGAAAGCTCTCTTTGACACCGTGACTGTGTATTCTATTGAAATTGCTATTTAGGGTCACAGGTAATATACGTCGCTTTCAATAAAATCACAGCCGGGCAAGAGCGGAGAATTCATTATGACTCCTGAGAACAGGCACCCAGCACAGACTTTTAATGCATGTTTTCGTTTTAAGAGACGGGTTTTTCGCATATGGTTTGCTGTCCCTGGAATCAGCCGATGTAGGATACATGTAGCAGGCCAGGGCGCTTTTTTGTCTGAAACCAAGACACATCGGTAGGTTGATATATACATCCGGTTTGACAAACATGTCACGGTGGTGGTACATTAGCCAGCTTTGGTAGCTCAGTGCAGGTATAATCTATACTGAACGCGGACAACTAGAGCCGTCACCTTTCGAAGCTGGATAATCTCAGTCAAAAATATCAAATGTGTTCTCCGGGAATTTTTTGGCAGTTTTCGATGACTCCTTTTTTCCTAGGTCGCCACCAATTCAATTTACTCCTGGTGTTTCCAGTATCAGCATAATTGCAGCATAACTCAAAATCAGAATAACTCGTTAGTCAAAGAGTTTCTTGTGTGGGTTCTGCTAGGAGTGAAAATAGATTGAAATTAAGGTTAAATAGCTGCCCCGGTGCACTGGCCTCGATATAACCCTCCTAATATGAGGATAGGCAAAAATGTTGTTGGAATTCCGTTGTAGTTGGTTGCCCGTGGCGGCTTCTGAGAGGGCTTGAACTTTCCTGAACCACAGCGCAGACGACACGCTAAGGTCTTCTTAAAGTCATCTATAGTCCCTTCTACCTATTCACTGGTCACTGGTCATAGTCACTTGTCACAATACAGTTTTGGGGAATTTCTACATTAATTCCTCTGAAGACATACCGGGGTACCTCGGGATAGAATATTCCTTGGTATATACAGGTATACCATCATGTAAGTGGACTTTCATCCCAACGACCCAAGGGTGTTCAACAGATTATTTACAAAGATACTCTGTACACACGTAAAATATGTAATTTGCACCAACAATACCCGAAACAGCCTCATAAACATGTCTATTTCAGTGGAAAAAACAACATCTTATGGTAGATACCGTATTATGACTTAAATACAAAAAAAGACCGTGCGAATAGAAGAAACAAATCGGTAACAATATTTTCAACCTCCACTCCTTCCATTGAAAAGTTGCAATGTTTTTCCTCTCTATATTCACAATTTCTGAAGGAAACAAAAGCGTTTTTTAAGTTTTATCGTACTGATCGACACACTAAGTCTTTATTCTTGCGATTTGGTAGAAATAAAACCAAACGGTTTCAGGAAGGTATAAATTGTCACGATATTTTATCGATGAACAGTTTCACACTTAAATGCATCTCCCAGTCGATAGATAAATTTACGTTCAAATTCTAGTGTCCATCATCCAACGAGCGAAAGCCCAATTACAGGACGAAGTACACATTACTAATTGAGGCTGGGAGGAGTAAAGTGCCTTGCTCAAGGGTATATCAAACCACACCATGCTTGAGTCTCGAGCTCACCATCCTACAATAATGAGTCCGGTGTGATGTCTCCGGACTTTCCGTTAACAGTCTTTCAGATGCTTCTAGCCTCTCCCCTTCCATTTTTCCTGACTGCTACTCTCAGATGGTGACTGCTTTCACGTAGCCTATATAAGGTTTGTGCATGTGTACCTGCATGGCAAGCATTAGACATGGCTAGCTTCATTCTATTTTACATCTGAAATCGTTCATCAATTCTCACATATACGGCCACAACGGTGGCATGCTCACGTCTCTGCAGCATCACACACCGTTTGCAAAAACTAGCATCACGTCGCAAAAGTTTCAATGTTTATAAACGGATTTAACAACATCATCATCTGAAGAAATAAAATTCTTCTTCGCTCAATAGTAGGGTTCTCGCATAGAATTACTAAACATCTAAACTGAAATGCTTTTTCTTCAGTTGCATTTACCAGTATCGATACTCTGATTGCAATCCCAAACTAACAAAATAAACAGTGCTCAGTAAACTTGCCCAAGCTATGGACAAAATACTAAAGACGTTGGCTCATGGAAAATGTCATACGTGTACATCTGCAAATGAAATTTGACATCTGTTTTCGGTCAAAGTTCATATGGTGCTGGTTCAAATGAAATCCATATTCCGTACCTTATCTTCAATCGCATACCCAACAAAATGATTGCCTATGTCGCTGCAAGGCTCTACTTTGGAAATTTAAGAGTCCCACTTTTAAGGCTATCTTGCTCCGATAACATTCAATTCCTACTGTTGGTTACTAGATATCATTTAGGGCCCTGGAAAAAGTAAAACATGCGCATATCCACCGAAAATCACTGCGTTTATGACGAAGAAGTTTTGCTTTAATTCGATAAGTGAACGGACTATTACATCAGTCTGTTATGCCATGGAAACCCTTTACATCGCTGTTCAGACTTTATTTTCAATATTTGTAGTGAAATGACCTTCAGCAGTTTTAAACTTCCGACAAACTATTTCAGACATTTATCGTGTTGAGGAGAAGTTCAAATCATAACTCCGTCCTCGAATTTTCTGCTTCTTTATGTTCGTTGAAGGTAGGAATGATTTCAAGTCAAACGGATGCTCTTCGTCTGCCACACGCCTTAATTATCAACTGAACTAACTCAAGACAGTACGCCAATGTGAGGAACAGCAGAGAGTGGTGGAGAAGAGGCGAGAAGCGATTGCTGATAAACGTGATTTCAACTCTTTAGCAGGCCATTAGTGCAAGATTTGTAGCTCGGCGCCTATCAAATCCATATAAGCAACTTGGAAGTAACCAGCCGTCGGGCACTTGCCCTCATGCAACCATCGATAAACGAAAGACGACCTTGACAAATTACAACATTACGGCTAACGTTGTGAGCTGTATAACAACTCTACATAGAGCTTTAGTCTCGCGGTAAAGTTGTCACAGCATAGTTCAGCCTCATGGTTTCGTTGTTGGAGTGAACGTTTTCCAACTCATAACACAGTGTATACAACATATGATTTGCAAAAGTCCCTCCCGCGTCAAACATTGTAATTTGTGAAATGTCACGTTCTCATTTGCAAGGACCGCAATAAATAACACGTGAACAGAGGATTTTGCATTGTAACCCCTTTAAGCAATGATCATCCTTGAAATTACGAACTTGAAGACATAAGGTGCATTCAATTAACCGCTTGGTTTGGCGAAACTAAAATGCCTTTACGCTTTTATTTTGAGACCTGTCATATCTCGATACGATGATAAACTAATGTTGAAGTTTCGTCTTCTGTAATGCCGGTATCTGTTTATAATCTAAGTCAAGCAATTTACCTATATTCGATAAATCAAGGAATATATATATATATATATATATATATATATATATATATATATATATATATATATATATATATATATTTCCACAAATTATTTCAAATACAAATTAATAATATCTGTTACTTAATTTCCATGCATCCTGCAATCATCAGACAGAAGAATTTCAGATCTTCTTGATCTTGAACACTGTAATTTCCCAAGAGGACATCTGAATAATTCGATATATATATATATATATATATATATATATATATATATATATATATATATATATATATATATATATATATATATATATAATTGTTATATAGACAAATAGTGAAAGGCGCGCAAGCGTTCTAACGCCAAGGCCAATGATGTAAATGTGAATGTCACTCAGAACCTTCTAAAGTACATTGTTTTTCGCAATATTCACATACCAGCTTTCAATAACACACCCGGCCTTTCCACAAGTAGGCCTCACAAATGTTAAATATCTCTCAAAGGTGACTATGCAAGACTTCCGTAAAACGACCTCTTGGCTTTTTTGTACTCTGCAGTTTGAAATATTTTTTCTATGACCGTCAATTCACAGGCACGTTGCTCACAGACCCCAGAGAAACCATGGCTTGTTCAATGAAATTGAACCCTGTGTCGATATACTGCCTACAGTTAAAACCGGTGAGGTTTTATGAAGGCAGTTCATGGAAGTGCGTCCTTGTTCAGAGGTTAAGTTCATTTTATCGCCGGATGTCTATAACCAATATCACATGCTACTGGCTGCCTATAAACGTTGCCCGCATACTCATAGTTTGCACTTAGCTTCCACTACTGCTTATAAGTTATATGTAGGCTATATGCTTTGACCTGAAGACTTCGCCCGTCCACTAAACGTTAAATGACCTTGCTACAGATTATATTGATTCAACAAAGTAGGTTGGATATGCAATATACTCAACACTCATCTTATCTTGTTTAGATGCCACTGCTAGAAAAAGCAGCGCATGTTTTTAAAATCTTTGACCGGGAACGAGGGTGGAGACCTTTTCCGCATTGCCACGTCCCTTACTTTCTACACACAAAGCAAACTCCGCGGCCATATGACTATTGAAAATAGGAAAACATTGCTGTCACGACACATAAAAACATGACTTTAAGACTTAGAAAATATTCTTCTTCCGATGTCGTTAGATAGACGTCAGAGAGAGTTCGAATTCCATGTATTAAGTCTCGCCTCAATTTTCTATATTCCTTTTTCGTCTGCGTGTTATCGCGAAATCGGTAGCTTGTTAAGAGGTAGTTTTTTGCAAGAGCCAAAAATGAGCAAATATTGTTTTCTTTGTAGGAATAGAAAATGTATGGACGCAAAAAACAAAGAGGTTAACTTTTGCTATGTATACACGCGTCTTCTGTCTGCTACTTATTTATACCAATGTTTATGACAAAGCTAGCGTTTGGATGGGAACGTTTTACGTCAGTCACGGGGTGAGGACAAGGTTACTTTTAACAGTAACACAGACCCCTTCGAAACTCTCCATGGACCGTGGTGTCCATGTATGAGTAAATTATGATAATAAGGTTACGTTTCACTGAAATGGTTTGTTCTGTCCTCCTTGGCGTCAATTCCACTTGTACTGGAGACAATTACCCAAGCATTGAGGATTGTATCAGGCAATGGCGATGTCACACAGGTACGTAATAAATTGTTGAAGGATGTACTTTGGGTATCTCAAAAGTTGCGTTCACGGAAATATTTCGAAAGGTTAGTGGCTATACCTTGTTTGATCGTAACTTCATATCAGAACCGCGCAAGATTCATGAAGTTTGACGCTTTAGGGTAACTTCAGGGAAACTCGATGTTGCAACCAGTGATGAGAGTAGTAGGTGGATGTCGTCCAAAGTTGCAGGATATCTTGAAGTTTAAAAAATTAAAAAAGACGAAAAATTAACTCAATACTAATTCACAAGAGGCAGAGTGACTTATTCAATAAAGTAAAATATAGGCTAACCATTTTACTTTGAGGTTAGAGACCTTTCTGATTCCTATTAATGCACAGCCTCGGACCCCTCAGGCTCATGAACAACTGACCTCGCCGTGTTGCATGTGCAGACGCGGTTCTCTGTCTGTAACCAGCAGACGGTTCTCTGTCTGTAACCAGCAGACGGTTCTCGGTCTGTAATGGTGGACTAGTGGTTTACGCCAGGCTCAAGGTCTGGTTAGGATGGACGATTTGATATTGGTGGGGGAGGGGGCGCTTGGAAAAAATTGACAAATGACTCTGGAGTATTATTTTTTCTCCCTGCTTCATCTGTAACTATTTTTTTCAGTAGTGTAAAGTTTGGCATTTTTTTCACTTCCCGTCTCAGAGGATTTTTTAGCGCGCTGAAATGTAATATTTTAATCGTACGTTCTTTTTCTTGAGAGGTTTTTTTTCCGTATGACATGACAAAACTGAATGAGGAAAGAAACGTAACTTCAGCACAAAGTTTACATTGAACTATAGAAAACAATATCTGCCTCAGAGATCGCTGGAAAGTTGGAAACAAAATAGAAGAATCTTTACCACAGCAAAATTACTGATGGAGACAAATAAGAAGTCATAGAGGACTCAAGTTTGTTCTAGGAAGTAGGATAAAAGTGTGCTGCAACTGACTAAGGATTTGAAAGACTGCAAATGCACAGAGGTAGTTGGATACTGAAATGATACAATTAATCCAATTACTTTGGGATGGTTAGTAGGGTGGCTTAAAATATTAATCAGGACATCAATGAAATGTAATGAATAAAGATGTTTTGAAAATGCCATGACCAAAGGCTGGAAATGAAAGATGATATGAAAATAAGGAGCCAGAAAGGCACGCCGAAAATTAAAGATGTTATAAAATAAATTGCCCAGAGTAAAGAGTAAAGACTTAAAGTAACTGTCTGTATATTGTTTTTTACTTCTTATCTGCTGGAAATCTTTTTATTTTTCTCTGCCATCCTTGGCTTGATTTCTTTTTCAAAGGCAACCTCTCGGAAAATTTTTCAGTAGTGTTCCAAGCCCCTTCCCCGGGGATATCAAATTGTCCATCCCTTGCAGTTAATGGCACAAACTTGCTGTAACTCTAAGGTCACGTGGACTAGTTCTGGCGGCTTTTGGTAAACCTTTATAGATAGACATGCAGGATCAGAGAACCAATCGATCGCGGTTCGTATCGGCACTGTCCTCACATCTAACACCTGTCTGTTGAATTACGATATGCTTTTTTCTGAATCAATTGGTTACAAGTGAATATAACACAATTTTCAGTAGATTGCTGCAACAAAATGATTATCTGATACAGCATATGATTGCTTTCAGCCATTTTCCTGGTCTGTAACAGTGAAGAGTAAGTAAGCTACTCAGTAAACGTCCACATATTTTAATAGGAATAATGATCGTTCCTACAGCCGTGTTTGTGCAGCTTTATCGCCTCTTATTGGAAACATCTGCCGTTTGAGACTTCATTCCCGTTTGTGTTTGACCTTTGCTTCCATTTTGGTAGTGAATTAAATATAAAGATGTTCCCATGATGGAATTTAGCAAGACTGTTCGACATTTGACCGCGTCATAGTTCATCAACGGTGTGTCAATTCTGCGTCAGGGCGTACAAGATGGAGGTTCCTGGGCTTAGTATGCCGAAATCAGAGCGTACGAACTTTGGACGCATTAGGCAATCTTTCACTTTTTAAGACTAAAAGCGCATGTGCTGTTCTAATGACAACGCGAAGGGGTCGACCGAGCAAGGGTTATTTCTCATCTGTTTCGATCGATCGAACGAAAACGTGAAGTATGTACAAATCACCTTCGAATTTCAAAAATGCAAACTGTGAAAGTTCATGGTCGATTGGTTTTGGATCTTATAGATGGAATTACCGCAAACAAACAACTATTACTTCGCGAAATTGTCGTGTAAGAACCGCTGCCGCTGTTTGCGTTTGATCCTCAGACGTAGAGGGCGTCAGTGACCAAGTAGGTTATCGAACACAACTGGACTCGCCAGAGACCAACTTCGCTAGCAATGGGTGTTTCTTCGGCGGGCAGAGACCCTCCCTAGATAAGGGAGTCTATCCATGTATGCTACACCGACCTAACCAAGCCGAGCAGACTAGACGATGTCTGGAGATATGCTTTTCACGCCTAAAGGGTGGTAATCATCCCAGCAATAGGTGCATGTGTACCCTTGAGAGTTTAAACTGCTGACGACAAATCATACAATTTCGCGTAAATTTGGGGGTGGGGAGGGTGGATGGATCAACCGTCTTCATTTTTAGCCAAATATTTAGGTCGAACCTCTACATTTTCTACCAAACCATAGGTCATAAGTCCTTATTTTAGGACCAAACCTATGGTAGAGTCAACAGCAGGGGTCAAAAGTCTACATTAAATCATCGTATTCTTGGTCAAAAGTCAATATGAGGCGAAAAGTAGGGGGTGTTGTAATCACCGCGGTACATCTGTTAATCAAAACCATTCCTATGGTGAGTGCTTCCCCGGTTTCACGTCCAGATAAAGGTTCGAGTGATACACACAACGGTAGGAAGTTTTAAAACGATCGACCATGTTGAAAAGATTATGACGAACACGACTCAACTATGGTATATATAATTATAGAAGCTCTATTTGCATTGATCAGATGTGAAAATTTACAGATATGTAGAAAAGTGGTTTGCAAAACTGAAATGTCGGTGGCATTCGAATATTTAGTCCATCCTGTAACGATACACAACCGGGAAAGTGCTGTCTTGTACCATCGTTGTGAACGGTATCATTGTCATAATTAACTGTTCAATTTAAAAGTTTATTTTAATTTTATTTGCACCGTAGGCTTTTGCGATTGCCGTATTTCACGAATAATCATATATTGCAATATATTCCCTGTGTAAAGTTGAAGGACGTTTGTTGTCTTGTTACCCTGGTTTTAAAACCTAACGGTCACCCAAATATTTCAAATACGTACTTGAACCGATCACTAGTCTTCAAAACTGACACCGGATCTGGCAACTTTCAACCAACTTCATCATGTCAATGTGCGATTGGTTCAGTTCGGTATATCGATTCTGACGACTGCTAGCTTGCAACATTTATTTATGCATCAAGAAAATCTGACCATTTTCTGCCTTTCAATGGGGCAAGGTGAGAATTATAGAGAGCTAAGGACTGCACATAATGTACTTCCCACATTCTCTAAAATTTAATATTGATTAAACATGACCAGTATGCGTTACAGAATAGAAAAGTGACGCTATGTGTGAGTTACAGGAAACTTTATCATGCGAGTACAAGTGACTAGACTTTCTCCTGTTTGCTGCAGGTTATTACATGTGTACAACACCGACAACGTGATATGGTTTCAGTAATGTGTCCATGAACCTTAGCTCCCTGTACTTCGTCTTGCGGTTCTATTTATTCTAGGCTTTAGAATTTTTTACTCAACGAGGTAAACGACCGTCGTTAATACTTTTAAATTCTTCGCAGACTTTGTGTTGTTGTGGTTTCGCATTCACACTAGACTTGTCCTAAGTCTGTGATCTTATTAATATCATACCAGACGGAAGGAATAAACTTCAGCAGACTGTCACTTCAATGGTGGGGTGATCTCGAACAACTACCGTGTTAGCTAACGCAAAGTGTAGACAAACGCCTAGACATACAGACCTGACTGTGGTACCTCCTTGTCTGCAAAAATAATGTAAGAATTTCACTATTTATTAAACGAACAAGGTCTATCAGCGGGGCTCAATGGAATAGGGGAAAATTTGGACTTCTTATTGACGCGATTTTAAAGAAATTTAGAAATTTTGCTAACCGCAAAACGGGCATATTTGGTAACTAGAACGTCAATGTCTTCGATCAGATATGAAACTTGTGGTAACACACTGGCGCAGTCGCGTTGGCGCATAAGCATTCACAAAGTCGATTGTGATTTAAGAGTGGGTCCTCTATGACCTTCATTGTGTCAGATGTCAACATTTTACTAATGTGGACAATTTCCTAATACGCACCAGTCTCCACCCCGAACAGTTTAGATCTTTGAAGTCAAGCTTGCGGAATGTTGGTATGACAGCCTGGTTATGTAGACGCCGTCGCAAAGGTCACTGCAATTCAAACAAGTATTACTCGTGCTATTAGTGGTTGAATTTTTTGTTTCGATCGTAGCTTGTACTTACACCTCATTACGACAACTACGGGCAAGAGTGAAGTTGAGGGATAGAGTACTTAGCTAGAGAACAAAAGGAAAACCTTTTTAATTTGTTTCTGACGGTCTGTGTCCACGATAAATCTTCCCTCTGCCGGACACTTTTGAGATCGACGACACAGTCTATATCCCTTCCTGTTCATTTCACCAAAACCCATTCGCATTCCGTTAACGTTTTACCTGTCTAAGTCAGTGTTACACTGTTTGATTTCTGCGGATTGTTCATTCTTCGAACCATTGTCAACTTGTATTCGTGTACAAGCACTGTTGTAATGAGCGTTGTATCAATATACTGTCGATTTCAGAAATGATGACGTCATGCACATGATCGCTGAGACAGAGGTATGCGGACAACATTCTCTTTACAAAGAAACTGTTTACAGCTATCACCTATGGAAGAGCCTTGAATACTTAGTTTCCATCAATAATAAACGTATTGTCCAGCACAAGTTAAACGAAACAAAGTTATTCCCAATTCTTCCAACCTGGTTTCGTTTTCGTAGCCGTAAGATTGGATTGTAGCGACTGAGCGGATTAATAGCTGCGATAGTATTTACTTTTGATTATGTGAACTGCCAGATTAATGACCGAGCCGTAATATCAATATTGTCACGCACTCATCTTGCGTAATATCTTGTTTTCTTTTAGTAAAAAATAAACATAAGAAAAATAGCTGTCTAGTGTTGCCTGTCTATCTGTCTTTCTGTCTGTCTATCTGTCTTTTGTATGTATGTATGTATGTATGTATGTATGTATGTATGTATGTATGTATGTATGTATGTATGTATGTATGTATGTATGACGGTCATGGCATTCTAACCATACATGACCGTGGTATGTATGTAGAAATACGTACATGCTGCTCTATCATATGTTCACATATAGCATGAGCGAGCGTTACGGCTGTCTTTTCTGTCAAAAATTATCGCCGTTTTTGCTCTGTTACAGACTATCCTGAAATAAGGAAACAGAAAGATGAAGACGGTACAAAGATGGACCCTGGTATTTACATGCGCTCTTGCAATATATCTACTATTATTGTCTTCACCTTCGTACACACCGTACAAAAGTGAGTAGCAATGTCACTCTATATTTTCTGCGACTGAGTTTGATGGCGTCACAGGGCGTGGCACGTCGTCTATGGCCCGTAGTTTGCCTACACACAATAAATATATACACAAGTTTTGAAGAAATCATGTTTCCGTCGGGAAAAGTGTTCAAGTGTGCACATTGTGAAAAGTAATATTCATTTTCATGTATTCTTGTCATATATTTACCAGCAGACGTTACAGTGCGGCAAGCTGAAGGCATGGTGTTGAATTTAAATCTGACTGTTGAAGGCGACACCACGCACTTCAAGGCAGTTAAGGTCAGCAAACAGATTCATTTCGATAGAATTCCCCTGCTCATACTATATTCACCTAGCTATCAAAGATGCCCCTGCCAATAAGTGTCACACAGAAGCTGTTCATGTTGCCCAGTATTGTGCGATAATACTTTTGAAGTGTGCCAAGTAGGGTTTGCATCGGCCGATCAAGTGATCAGCGTTAGGAACGTTCGGTTGCTTACGTAAACTTTGATATACCCCATTGATGGGTACAAAGTACTGTATTGAGAGCTGGCAGGAACTTCTTCGGGTGGTAGAGATTCACGAAAGGCACAACGCCCAGCCGCAGGATGAAGATATATGTGAATAGTTCTTGTAAACGATAGAAGCGCCGTTGAGGGCACAATTGATAGGTAACAATTCGTAAAATCCCAGTCGTTAAAACATGTACAATATTTGACAACTTAGCAGTATGATAGCTTTCATTGTGCTCTCGTTCGTAGAGTGGTTGCAAAAATGTTAATGCCCCATTCAATTGTGTACAAAGCCTGAAATTCATTGCCACTATTTCAAAGATGACTTTTTGTTTGGAAAAATAGTCACGTCATCTCAGCGATCGCCAATAATTGTTTCATTTAAATGATATGGGGGATACTTAGGTTCTTCTAGAGCCTATATTTCATGATAAGTTCTTGTAGGAGGTTAAAGTTAGATAATTTGCGCAGGTTAGCTGACGATATAGCAAATCATACATTGTTCAGTTTAATTTTCTATATTCCCTTTAAATGTCTCTTGTCTGAAAAAGTCAACAGTACTTTCTAGCAATGTTTCGTATCATACTGTAACATTTTAATTTGCAATCCTACAGAACCAATCAAATGCCAGAAACGAGCAGAAGAGCAGATTGTCCCTCGTGGAACAGCAGTGTCGAAAATACCGCGTAGGGTCGACTTTGGAGACGATATCAAGCAGAACTTTAGACCATCTAATTGTGGACGACAAATACAGACTCATATACTGTTTCATTCCAAAAGTCGCATGTACAAACTGGAAGAAGCTGTTGGTATTCTTAAATGATGACGAAAAGAGGTACAAGAAGGTTGATGACGTTTTGCCCCATGACGCACACCACAGCGCCACCATGCGGAAACTCAGTGACTATTCTTTCAAGGAAATCGAATCGCGTTTGCGGTCTTACCTGAAATTCATCTTCGTTCGCGACCCTATGGAGAGACTGGTTTCGGCGTACGTCAACAAGTTCACAAAATCATACAACAGCAGCAGAGAATTTCAGCGATACTACGGCAGTCAGATTGTACAACTCGTTCGAGAAAATGCGTCGGCAAAGTCCCTACAGGAGGGTCATGATGTCACGTTTGAAGAGTTCGTCCGATACATAGTGGATCACAGAACGCAAGAGCGCGGGCCGCAGGCACTCAACGAACATTGGAGGCAGTACTATTACCTATGTCACCCTTGTGTCGTCAATTACGACTTCATCGGACACTACGACAGCCTCATGGACGATGCAGACCAACTACTTAAAATGGCTAACTTGGACAAGCTGGTCAGCTTTCCAAAGCCGTTGCCGGGTCAGGGCCAAACTAAGTACCTTGTTGATGATTTTTACAAAAACCTCTCGTCGCATGACGCATATGCCTTGTGGAGATTGTACAACGTTGATTACGTCATGTTCGGTTATACTTTTCCGAAGCATTTTTACAAAAAAAGGAAAAGGATGAATCCATGACAGACCCCAATACTAAGGCGACATTACCTATAGATTAAAAATATCATTTGGCTCGCGGACGGACTTCCGGACTCAAAAAACTGTTATAATAATTTTCGGATCTACTGCTGGTGTGGGCTTATTTTGAGGCTCTTAAAATGAATAAAATTTTCACCGTCTAACTCTGGTAAAAATCGAAAATTGTATTTTTTCCCATAGAGTTAAGACAGGAATTGCGGCCATAAATAATTTCAAATATCGGTATTTTCAGGTACTTTATTTCTCTAGTACCAAATTTTGCATAGTGACCTCTGATTTTTATTTTTGATTTTGAAAAAGAATGGCTGAAGGTTTGCTTGAGGAATGTTTGAGGGAGACTTGAGTCTTTCAGTTCGAGGCGCGTACTGCCTTTAAGGTTTTTTCAATAAGCCTTCAGGGTGTTTCCCTAATTTAATAAAGTACATTCGATGGAAGACGTCGATTTCACGATTGTGTGCAAACGATTGGTTTTTGGAAGAGCATTGTAGGAAATATGACATTTACACCAATAATTGAATCAAAGAACATGTGTCATTCTTTTTTTGTCATGTGATGTTCAACTGCGATGAGTTTTATCCCTTGGCGATGAATAGCTAGACTGAAAGATTCACTGGTCTGTGGGTCTCCGCCAACTCCATCCCGACCAATTTTAGAGATAGCGGGACTTAGGAGATTGAATCTTTCACTCTACGGAATCGGATGCCGTTGAACAATTGTACACGCTGTGCAAATGATGTGTTTGTCTGTATGTCTCAAATGCTTTTTATGGACACGTGAGCCGTGCATGAATAAAGGAAGCTCGAACACAATAACAAAACCAACATCGATTTAAGGCCCCCCAAAAAGTTTCTGGGCCTTGACATTCAGCAAAAGTGATGAGGCAACGCGGTTTTCTTATTTTCCTTTCCCCTTTTTATTCCTAACAATGCTGGTTTGGCACTGTTGATGCAACAGTTATTGTCTTTATCACTGGCTGCATAATACTTCCATTTTCTTTTTAGCATTTTTAAACATGCAAATAGGGATAACAGGGATAGCTGTATACTGATGAGTATGTAATCCACAAAAAGCCATGACGCGCAGGTTCTGAAATGACGCGCGCGGTGACCAGAAACGATCCTTTTTTGGCCTAACACGTTCAAAGATTGCTAAATTTGCATTTTCGGATTTTAAATAACTGCCGTAAAGTGTTCCATGAAATAGTAACATCATAATCCGTCAACCTTGCCTGCCAATGCGTCTCTAGAAAGTGTTGAAAAATCATTGTTTCATTATATTTTACAAGCCATAGTTAAACTGATCAGCAGCATCGGACACTAAAATACAGAAATTTGCAGAATTCATAATTTGCGCTCAACCCACGTCAAAACTAAACTAAGCAGTTCTTCGGTTAGGCCAACACAAGCTGACTTGTCTATTTATTTATTTATTTATTTATTTATTTACACTTATTATGAGCGGCTGAGTTACTAAATGAGTAATTTTCATCGGGGCTCAATAAATACAACAATCTTAATAATGGCAGAAGTACGTAAATGTCGTTCACAAAGGAAAATTCAGTTTGATAAACTCTCTTAGCTTCACCTTAAACTGTATAATATTAGGCGCATGTCTTATGTCGTTTGGCAGAAAATTCCAGTCGAGTTTTGTGGCACGGTAATGAAACTCCGTTGACCAGTATTTAAAACTGACTTCGGAATACAACAGTCTTGACGAGAAACAGAACGTGTTTGATAAGGATGAACATCACTCTGAAATACAAAGAACTTACACAGATATTTTGGTGTATTTCCAGTCATACACTTAAATGTTAACACTCCCATGAAATAAACAATTCTTTGTCTAATGGACAGAACATTGAACCGAGAAAATAACTCAAGAGAAGGATAGTCGAAAGGTAATTCAAACAGAATACGTAAAGCTCTCTTTTGTAAAATGAAAACTTTGTTGAGATTTGTTTCTGTTGTGTTTCCCCACACAACACAACAGTAGTCAAGAGTACTCTGTATAAGACCATTATATAAAATGATGAGGTGGCTCATTGGAATAAATGTGCGTACTCTTAACAACAGAAAAATTCTCGTACTCAAAGTCTTACAAAGGATATCTGTGTGTTCATTCCATGATAAACATTCATCAAGATTGAGTACTTGCAAGCTGGAGAAGGACATTCTAAGTTGTTGCATGGTTAAGCGACCAACGACCAGACATAACATTTAAAAACCTCATACAATTCTAATGCCCTGTTTCACTTGTAATTTATTGTGTATCGTCACCGGCAAAAATGCTTGCAATTTTGCTAACAACATTCCCATCGAACTTCTTGAGAGGGACAACATTTCCTGACGCTAACTCTTCACCTCAATTTACACATCCGTAGGAGTATAAAACGGGTTTTCACATGTGAATCTTAAGTTAAACAAGAATTTCTGCATGTCGTAAAACCTGTACTCCGGTAACACTTTCCTTGCGGACTATGGATAACCAAAGTACTCCCCATGACAGTGAACAAAATCATCTCCACAAAGGATCCATCGATATTGACAATGTTTGCCCTTGGGATTGACATGGGGTCAATCCCAAGAATTAAAAAAGAATTTCTGCATATCGAGAAACTCAAACTCAGGTAATACTAACCTTGCGGACTATGGATAACCAAAGTACTCCACATGACGGTGAACTAACTAATCTCCACAAAGTTTAAACTGACATTGGATAACATATTTGGAGCTAAAACTGATTTCTCACAAACCTTACAAATCTGAAGCTCAAGTTAGGCAAGCATTTCTCAGCTTAACAAACTCAAACTCAGGTACGACTTTCTTTAGGACCATCTTCGTGAGTAACCAAAGTACTCCGCATGACAGTGAACAAACTCGTCTTCACAAAGGATCTACCAATATTGACAGCAGGTTCAGACAGGGGACGAAATATAAGCAACAAAACAAACAATTTTCTGCACTTTTTTCTGCAGAATACTTGGAATACTAACATACTACAGGGAGTTGGACAGGAAAACAGCACTTGGTACACGGAAAAAGAAAACCAAAAGTATGACCAAAAGTTACGGCAAATGTCATTTTAATATCTTTGCTTTTTATATAACAAAGTTAGCCGTTCTATCAAGGTTATACCACGGTCCCTCCGCCGTGGTTATACTCACATTTCAAACTTTTGAGTTTGCAGGGAGGAGGGCTGGGAGGGTCACATTTTAGAAAGGGGTATCAAGGGGGTCACATTATAGGATTGGGCATCAGGGGGAGGGAATATTTTACAGGATGGACCACCCTCAATTTCCTCCGGTCCACCCCTCAATATAACTGTGGGCTCCCTAAATGTATTCATCAATGAATGTTGCGCTGTTTAGCACTTCGATTGTATTAAAGTCTACCAACATGTGGAGGTTATTCAACCTAGGGTTAATCAGCTAGGTGGCTGTATGTTCAGGAAAGTTGAACACTGTGGTTGAATATTACGTACGTCTGCAAAACTAGTCTATTTATTTGAATTTAAAGGAGAAAAAACGGACAAATTTAGCCGTTTTGAGTATGTGCGCTCCGGCGGCATTTTTAATTGTGGGCCAAATAGCGTCCTCACACGGCCGGGAACTTAACTCTACTACAAGGAAAAGGGCAACATTTTCTGGCGCTCATTCCTCACCTCACTCTACAGTTCCATGGGAGCAATAAAACTGTTTCGTAAGCTATTCAAGCATAGCTGCATGTCGGAAAAGTACGACTTTCCTCAAGGATTGCCTTTGTGGGTAACAAAGGCACTTCGTGTGACAGTGAACTAATCTCCAGAAAGTTACCACTGACAAGGCAAACATAGAAAGCTTTAAACTCTTTTCTCACGATCTTTCCTCTTAAGCTCAGTTAAGCAAGCATCGCTGAAAGTCGGAAAACTTACACTCAGGTACTACTTTCCTACTGACAATCTTCCTGGGCAACAAAATCACTTTTCGTAACAGTGCAGTGAACAGGTCTCCAAAAAGGTTTTACAGACATTGGAAAAGGTTAGAAAGGCAAGAAAAGCCCTAAAACAATACAAAAACAATTGTCTCCACTTTGGGTTGACACGGAATCAACTAGGGCGATAAATTTTACAAGTTCACCCTAGTAGAAAGTTTCAGACATGCCACGGTTTGGGTTTTTTTTGTCCCGACGAGTACGTAGAATATTTAAATAATAACACATGAGAGCGAGGGCAAGATCACGATACGGCTCGGGCATCATCAGTATTTCGATCATGACCACCAGCCCGAGGGCAGGCAAAAAATCGTTATATTGCCCAAGCTATCATGTGTTATTATTTTTATTACACCGAACAAGCAAACATGCAAAGAAACAAAAACACAAAGACTTCTTCGAGTACAGTTCGCCTTCTGAGTCCGGACCTCAGCGTAAAATGTTGTCAGTGCCGAGTCTAGGGTTGCCGCTAAAGTTTGCCGATCTCCTCGGTGGCGTATCTAAATTTGTTGCTTGCATAGTCGCTGAACACAGAAATTGCATTCCTT
Source organism: Ptychodera flava (assembly GCF_041260155.1). Lineage (NCBI taxonomy): Eukaryota > Metazoa > Hemichordata > Enteropneusta > Ptychoderidae > Ptychodera > Ptychodera flava. Next base: position 41,595,156 of record NC_091933.1, on the reverse strand, counting down.
GTTGTCATTTTCGTTCGTTTGCTGTTTACTTGCATCAAAATATCGTCTAACTGTGCCGGTGACAGCTCTGCATGACGTTTCGCAGCCATAAGTTGCCAACTGCAAAGTACAACAAGCGAACGACAATTTGTTTTGCGCAGAAAGGAGGCGCAGTAAGTAAAATGACGTCATCCATGTAATATCAAATGCAGATGGCATCATCAAGTTCGCAGAGGGCATCATCACATTCGCAGAGGGCATCTTCACGGTCTTTTACATGTCACGTGAGTCGTATTTAACCAATGGCAGTGCACGCTTAATGAGTGAGGTGTAATAATATACACATATTGACTGGTCATGAGGGCAACAGCATACGTCTGTACCCCGAGGGACTGTGAGTCACCCCCAAAAACAGACTGTTTCCCGAGGCTGAAGGCCTCGAGGCTGAAGGGAAACAGTCTGTTTTTGGGGGTGACTCACAGGCCCGAGGGGTTAAAGACGTATGCTGTTAAACAGAACAAAGTAAATCCTGATATGAATCAAATGTGTCGTCGAGCTCGGAAATGAGAGTAGCAAAGAGCGATAGATGTGGTATGCCGTGCAGAACCACTGAACGTCCGTGCCACTTCCAGTCTTCCAAAGAAAACGTTCCATTTAAACTACAGTTTCTGTAAACTGATCGTTCGAAATAAATTGACAACACTTAAACTGTAACCTTTGGCCTAATGTCAAATGTCACACACTTCTCTTGTTGCTTTTGTATTTTACTGTTTCTTTCCCTTCTTAACTCGATGTTGGTAAATCACATTTGGCAGTTGCCATAGAAGGACTGTAAACCTGAGCAAACTTTTGAAATAACATTTTCCCAATAAGTTCAAATAAGATGATTGTTTACTTTGTGATGTTAGTCTACCAAATTCCATAGTACTCAGGCTTTAGTTTACTTGTCGGCACCAAATCAAACTATCACATCGCCCTCTAAGGCTGTTCATAAGCTCCGGTGAACTTTACCCAAATGGTGCATTCATGGTGGGCTTATTTAATCATCTCTTTATTTTGCACAACTTTACTTTCTCTTTCGCAACCTTTGTCACCTTTACCATTTTCATTAAGCGTGCACTGCCATTGGTTAAATACGACTCACGTGACAAGTAAAAGTATACACATATTGACTGGCTATGAGGGCAACAGCATACGTCTGTACCCCGAGGGACTGTGAGTCACCCCCTAAAAGAGACTGTTTTCGAGGCCGTAGGCCGAGGGAAACAGTCTGTTTTGGGGGGTGACTCACAGGCCCGAGGGGTTAAAGACGTATGCTGTTGCCCTCATGCCAGTCAATATGTGTTTTGTAACACACCTCATCCGTAGCCATACATAAGAACGTACTATACACAAAACTTGTCTATGATGTAATATGTTGGAGTGGTTCAGTAAGAAAAAGTTTTTCCTACAAAGATCGCAATACTTCTGCAAAACGTTCAATGCACCTTTGATATAGTTTTTGTCCGTATCGAGTCCTTGTTGGAAACCAAAGCATTCAATTCTTCTTCAGAAAGTAGGATAAACCAAGAAATTTCTGGATTATCGTTTCGATCGGCCGCAGACGACATCTTTGTTTACATTCCGGTCCACGTTCGCGTCAATGTCGTTTTGACGTCAGCGAGCATCATTTTTCGGAACTGATGCCTGGCAGGCAACAGTTCAACCAGATGATGCCTGATGACCTCGTTTACATGGATCAGCACAAAAAGAATGCATCCCACGTGACTATCGATTGGCGAATTAGAATACAGACTACGGATGAGGTGTGTTACAAAACGTGATGATGCCCTCTGCGAATGTGATGATGCCCTCTGCGAACTTGATGATGCCATCTGCATTTGATATTACATGGATGACGTCATTTTACTTACTGCGCCTCCTTTCTGCGCAAAACAAATTGTCGTTCGCTTGTTGTACTTTGCAGTTGGCAACTTATGGCTGCGAAACGTCATGCAGAGCTGTCACCGGCACAGTTAGACGATATTTTGATGCAAGTAAACAGGAAACAAACGAAAATGACAACAAGGAATGCGTTCAGCGACTATGCAAGCAACAAATTTGGATACGCCACCGAGGAGATCGGCAAACTTTAGCGGCAACCCTAGACTCGGCACTGACAACATTTTACGCTGAGGTCCGGACTCAGAAGGCGAACTGTACTCGAAGAAGTCTTTGTGTTTTGTTTCTTTGCATGTTTGCTTGTTCGGTGTAATAAAAATAATAACACATGATAGCTTGGGCAATATAACGATTTTTTGCCTGCCCTCGGGCTGGTGGTCATGATCGAAATACTGATGATGCATTTTCACCCATTGCGTACAGTGAGTCATTTGCATTTTCATGTTTACAACTTCTGGTTATTGATTGTTAAAGATGACAACCTCGACATATCCAAATTCTGGTATTAACATCGCAAGCACCAAAAGTAATTGATTACATCAAGTCAATAAAATTGTTAGGTAGCAGAACAACCAGCATGGGAAAAACTTACATGTATGACCTCAGGTAATAGAGTAATCTTCTTCTTGTTGTTGTTGTTGTTGTTGTTATTGTTGTTGTTAATGGTGATGATGATGATGATGATGATGATGACGATAATAAAAAATATTAAAAAACAATGTGTCATTCCTTGCTGTTGTTTGTCGATGTTGTAGATAATTGTAAAAGAAAACTGTAATCGTGACAAAAAAACGACGTAGGTCGCCCAACGTCACTCCCGTCCTATTATACAACCAAGGGTGGAATCGAGATGCCCCTGATCAAGGCTCATCAGCCACCTTCAAGGCCCAGAAAAAACACCCCATTCACGAGCGATCGATTGAAATGTGCTATCATAGGCACTGAAATTTATCTCACTGACCTAATTTGGGCTTCACTTGAACTACCGACCTGCAAACGAGTGGAAAAATGGCGATTTCCAAGTCGTACCCGGTCAGGGCCCCCAATTGGTCAATTTAAATGCCCAGTGACGACAGAGCCATCACCATCGACCGGGAAGTTCAAATGTGATCGATTTTGACCGAGTACGACTTGGAAATCGCCGTTTTTCCACTCGTTTGCAGGTCGGTAGTTCAAGTGAAGCCAAAATTAGGTCAGTGAGATAAATTTCAATGCCTATGATAGCACATTTCAATCGATCGCTCATAAATGGGGTGGGTTTTTTGGGGCCTTGAAGGTGGCTGATGAGCCTTGATCAGGGGCATCTCGATTCCACCTTTGGTTGTATAATAGGACGGGAGTGACGTTGGGCGACCTACGTCGTTTTTTTGTCACGATTACAGTTTTCTTTTACAATTATCTACAACATCGACAAATAACAGCAAGGAATGACACATTGTTTTTTAATATTTTTTATTATCGTCATCATCATCATCATCATCATCATCATCACCATCAACAACAACAATAACAACAACAACAAGATTACTCTATTCCCTGTGGTATGACTTTTGTTGTAGCTTACTGCAAGCTTATAATTAGCCTAGATCAGAATCTAGGGCGTGACCGCACTCACAGCCTGTCGCTGACTGCCTGTCGCTGCTGAATAGTTCCCAGCTTCTAATTGTATACGGTTTTAATACTGCGTCTCCGATTGCACCAGTGATCACAAAAGAATGAAATGCGTCACCTTGACATGCTCAGGCGTAGGTGTATTGACGATAAGTGTGAACAATTTTGAAAAAAAAATACGTGACCTTCACATCAGTATGGATCAAGCAATTTAACGTACACCAAGTGGCAGAGGTGCCTTCAGAGAAATTCTGTAGATTCTGTCCTGAGGCGAGGTAAGTGTTTTGCCAGCCTATGTTTGTATGTATACTTACTTGAAAAACAAACCCAACAATTCAAAGCAATAGGAACAATTTGACCACCGTCGCGGAAGTTGCCTTCTGAGAACGCTGTTTATTGTTACAGATGATAACGTTCATCTTTCTAAACATAGATAGTTTCGGTAATCGCTAACATCAACGACAAATGTGTTAGTCGTCGGGTCGGAAGATAGGGTTCTCATGCACTTCCACGGATACATATTTTAACTATTAAACATTTTTGTAATCCAAAGGGTGTCTAGTTAATATGGAAATCCGGTCACGACATGCGACATGCGACCTGCGACTTCAAAACTGCGACCTGCGTCCTGCGAGTTTGAAACATGCGACCTGCGACTTCGGCATTTAGACCTGGATGTAACCTGTGACTTCACAACAGCGACCTGCGTCCTGCGTGTTTGTCAAACTGTAGCTGACACGAACATGAAGTGTCTGTTACCGGCAACCAAAAACTAAGAAAATGGTAAAGAATGAGCTACAAAATCACTATCAGTTTTAAGTTGCAGGTAGAATAAGTCTGTGCCTTTGTAAAAAAAAACTATAAAAATAGTAGAAAGTGAAGAACCAGCTGAAAGTTAGTTGAGGAGACCTTGACCGCATACATTTGCATCTCATTGTCGGCTACATGGACTGTACTCCACAAACGGGCAGTTATAAGCTAGGCTCGAATTGTGTGAACCCTGTACACTTCCGTAATATTCAGGCAAAGGTGATAATCGGTTGGCCCAGGTGTTTTTATGTTTCTCTGATTTAAACCAACAACTAAGCAAGTGTTTAACCATCCCGCCCAGTGTTTGCCAACAACCAACGTCACTACCCCGTTGCCTATTTTGCGCCCACGGCGCTGGGTGCATGGTCACCGAATCGAAGTACAACAACCACAGAATACTTCTTTAGGCCTAAACTAGGTCATTTCGATCTGTGAAATAGCCAACACTTTAGGAAACAACATATATAACAACATGCTTGTTGAAGTAGGCCTATCAATAAAACAAATTTTATTCATGAAAATCGGTGATCAGTTGAGCATTGTCCCTTTGAAACCGGACTTTGAAAGCAACCGAACAACACGTAGGCCAACACAGCTGTGTCATCGAAGGTCATCTCTTTCCTAAATGACACCACCCATCACTGATATTACTTGTGACTGCTTTTCATACTCTCAATAAACACCAAATACCTAAAATCATGGATCAGGTCGTGATCTCGCAGGTCGCAGTTTGAAACTCGCAGGTGGCAGCTAGGCCAGAGCACCCTGAAGTCGCAAGTTGCAGTTTGATAAACCGCAGGGTAAATTTTGATGCGTGTGGGACGGCTGTGGTGTTGACTCAATCACTTAATCCGCTGATACGGACAGCGGATTAGCAAGTTGGCAATGTTTTCGGAGCAAATACAGTGGTGTATACACAAGTTGGAGAGGAGATAAGGACTTGTCGGTAATAATAAAGCAGTCAGACGTTGTAGAGTTGAACTCTTTATTTGAAACATCACAGTCAAAATTAATAAAATCAAATAGGGTAAACCGTTGCACAAAAAACACCTTCCTCCCCACCCCAGGGGACTTTCCCCTGTACCCTGTGAATAAACACGCAGGGCGCAGTTTTAAAGTCGCAGGTCGCATGTCGCATGTCGTGACCGGATTTCCATAAGTTAATGAATTTTGATGTTCCCAAAACCGAATATTGTCCCATGGGGTTCATTTGGCGGCCATCTTGGATTTCAAAAAAATCGCTTATTCGATATAATTTTTGAATTAGGCATCACAGGAAGAAAAGTAGATATGCTTTGGGGTAAATTTGGCATGGGAAATCAATTTGAAACAGCGCTTTTATAAATTAAACACGTTAAATGCCCAAATTTAACAAAAAATGAGAAAAATGTCTGTATTTCACATCAGCAAACTGAAAATTGGATCTCCTCTTCATGCTAAGGTGATATTACAGGAGAAATAGTTAATTCTCCTCATCCTCAATCCTTTTAGTGTATATATAGTGATATATAGCAACAAACCACTGCTTGGAAGGTTATACGACAATCTTTGGACAGGTTAACAACATATATTAGATGAAATGGTCAAAACCAAGTGGTATACAAGACCCAGGGGCTGTTTATTGCCATTATATATTATCAGTATAAGACTAAAAACATAAAGTGAAAAAAATCCACTGTGACTTCGGAATGGCATACTGTGCAGAATCTCACGAATACATACACAGTCATGCGACTGTCTGGAGCAATCAGGGCTAACGAATGTGAAATATAAATATACTGGAATGATATGATTGACATTATATCACTGAAAATTGTAATTTCCCGTCTCTTTGGTAGGTGTAAGCTTGGACTTGTAGTATTAGCTGTAACAGGTGGTAGTGAATTAAAAATCATAGTAGTTATAGAGTGATGGTGGTGGTGGATATTCATGCAAAATAAAATGAAAGAGTAATCACGACTATAGGCCAGAAGTACAACAGAAGCGTCCTTCTGTAAATTGTATTTAACATATAAATGGCATTGAGCATCTAAATTTCACAACATTTAGTAAAGTCGAGGGGGTCTGCCATTGAAAACCTCGCTCAGCTGCATGACATTCGTGACGGATGACTACTTGAACCACGTGATTCAACCTATCGCAAGGCTGATATTACGCAGTACGGATTCAAGGTGCAGATTTTGAAGAAACAGCTTATCATCGAGGTTTCAATCAAAGTTTACGAAAAAGCAGGATCACTTAAGACATAGTTTAGCAGTAAATGAAGCCTCTGCATCAAACTCGTCTAATCAGCCCTAAACTTCATCTGTCATGCGGCTGTTCCCTCCAGAATGCATCTTCTGTAGAAAAATGGAAAAGAAAGTGTTTCTGAACGATGCATCAACTTCCCAGTATTTAAAGACAGGGCCAGAGTCTTGAGTACCCCTCTTGCGAAAAGATTCAGGGCTCGAAATTAGCGGTAGTCCCGCGTCCACTGACTACCAACTTTTCCATGGGGCTACCAAAATCCATGGAATGGTAGCCCACACGGACTACCAAAGCCTTGGACATGAAATTCAGTCAGAGATAGAACTTGGCATGCGATGTTTGTCACATTGGGACGAGCTGAATGTAGTCAAATCCAGCTAGCTAGCTGGACACAGAACATGAAGAGGAGATCCAATTTTCAGTTTGCTGGTGTGAAATATAGACTTTTTCACATTTTTGTTAAATTTGGGGTATTTAACGTGTCTCAATCATAAAAAAGTTCTTTCAAATCGATATCTCATGCCAAATGTACCTCAAAACATGTTTATTTTTCTTCCTGTGATGCCTAATTCAAAAGTTGTATAAAAAACAAACGATTTTTGTTGAAATCCAAATTGGCCGCCAAATGAACACCATGGGACAATATTTGATTTTTGGAACATCAAAATTCATTTACTAGAAATGACCGAAAATTCTACATCCAAGAAGTTCCATTTCTATGACTTTCTATGACTTTAATAGTTCATAGGGATGTTTTTAGTGTCATTTTGGTGTATGTCTGTTCAGGTTGGTTAAATGACTTATGCTAAAAAGATCAGCGCGAAGGGAAAAAATATGAAAACGGCCAAAAATCACAAACACATAAATTACCGGCTCAGGGAAATTAACTTCCAGTAGAAATATTCTTCTATTGATGAAACTTTATGATTATTCAAATGAAATTGATTAGATAAGTAATATTCCAGTGTGTAAAATAAATCACAAAAAATGGCAAAATTGTTAAAAGTCTTCACTAAGACAATGCTTGCACTTTGCCTTTAGTGTTTGCTAAAGAGATACATTCAATCTGCAAGATTGTCATAGAATGGCTGATATGCAAATGAGCAAAACAGATCGTCGACCAGTGTAAAAATGTAAATGTCAGAATGTAATTTCAAAGATTTCTAAAGGTTCTAAGGAAATTCATGTAATTGCCTCTTTATAGTTGTGGCATTTTCACACATAGAAGCACACGGCCATTAAATGCTGTTACTTTGTATTTTCTCTTTTGACTCGATGTTGAAAGCTCGAATATGTTCCGAGAAATTCCTTGGTGGTACACCTTGTCATGCAAGTCCACCAAAATCTGGAGTTAGTCTTCCGTTTGCTTGTCAGCACGAAAGCAAACTAAGTCTTTCTATCGACTTCTTTGCCAGTTCATACTGCACTCAACCATTTCTTTATTTTGACCAACTTTACTTTCTTTTTTTCAGCCCTTACCACCTTTGACTATTTCATGCTAGCGGCTAGTCACTTGCGTGGCTCATGATAAATAGTAGGCGGGCCATAATAGCGTCTTTATCCCAATTCTGACATTAACATCGGAATTGTAGGAATTAATTTTGAACTGAAATTCTCGGGTAGCAGAACAGTCCGGATGGGAAAAAATGTAATAGGGTGACTTTTTAAGGTAGAATGCCCCTCGCGTACTAATATTCGGACTTCAAAGTTTTTACAGTTCTTTTCTGATCTACCACTATTGGGGCTCACTTTAAAGCTCTTGGTGTAAGAAAATGTCTACCGTTCAAAACATAAACCATAATAGAACATTCTGATACTGATATTCGAAAATTGAAAACTGCATTTTTCTCTATAGAGTTAACACAGCCATTTTGAATTTAAAAATTGGTAGATATTGGGTGGGTTGTTTTTGTTGCACCAAATTTCCACGGTAACCCCCCTCCCATTTTTATTTGTGATTTGAAGAAAGTGGTTGAAAGTTTCATTGAGGAAAGTTTGAGCAAAAGTGTAAGTATTTCACTTTCGAGCCGCATACTAACTTTAGAGAAAATGTTCCGACAAACATAGCTTGCGATCAAATGTAATATGAGTGTATTCACAAGTACTGGGTAAGGAGGGGGCTGGAGGAATTCAAGGGGGGCTCTCAAAATTTTGGGGTAGTAGAGGGGGATTAGAAAGGTTTACACTGAGTATAGCATCTAATTCAAGAGCGAGGTGCAAAGTTGTATGCAAATGAGAACAAGTGTTGTACAGTGTAGCGAAACTAAATTAACACTACAATTGAAAGCTTAATGTGTTAGAAGTGTCGGTTTATATTGAATAAAACATTCTGTAAAATTTGTACATTCCCTTTCTTTGAGGAATTGTCAAAATAAAGCGATGTATTGCAAACTTGATAGCTTAAGGCATGGAAGGATATGCTACAGTGCAATACTTAGTGAGAAGGGAGTCTAACAATGTTCGCACCTCGGGTCTTGCAGAGTATAGAGTGTAGGGGTTCTCAAAATATTTTGGTTGTCTGTTTTTCTTTACATTTTTCAGATTCAACAGTGGGTTAGGTAAGTCAATAAAAACATTGTTATGTCATCTAATGGGGCAAATATTAATAATAGTTAAACAAATTCTGGAATAATTTGATAGGATTTCGTGCCTTTTAATATTTTACAAAACTCTGCAATAGTATGAATATCATCGAGTTGTCATAAGGAAACAAATAAGTGTTGTAGCAGGGGTCAAAAGCTGCAACTGTCGATTTGCTTTTGAATATACATTGTATCAACTGCAGTTTCTCCTGTCTCAAATCAGCATGCTGATTTACGCACAATATGCAACTTGTCAACACTGCCGTATATGTAAATACTATTGTCAGTGACTGGATTAGAATCCACACTGAAATTCATTTTTAGCTGACGTGTGTAAACACGTGGGCTAATGTCATAGCGATGTTTGTCTGTCTGTCAGTGTGTGTGTGTGTATGTTAGTGTGTGTGTGTGTGTGTGTGTGTGTGTGTGTGTGTGTGTGTGTGTCTGTCTGTCTGTCTGTTCACACGATAACTCAAAAACGCCTGAACGAATTCAAGTCAACTTTGGTAGACAGGTACCATATGCTACTTGCAAGAACTTATTAGATTTTGGTTAGTGTGGCTTGCATATTAATGAAGTTATGCAATATCGTTTTTTTTCCGTACAATGGTTTCTCTAGTGAGACTGTAATGACAGGTCTAGATATATATCAAGAAATACTGCACAAAATTTCATGAAACTTTTCACAGATGACAATCTCAGAACATTATCATGATACTGTTAGTGTCATGTCAATTATCTTCTCATTTGCATATTTAATGAACTTTTAATATAAGTGAGATAACTCTGAAATTCCTGCACCAAACTTAATGATACATGCAACAAAAATTGATCTCATATATATCTAATTATACTTAGAAGCATTAGGCAGTGTAAAGTTAATCAATAGCTCATTTGCATATTTTATGAAGTTTTGTAATTAGTCATATAACTCCGATATAACTGCACCAAATGTGATGAAATCTGCTGCAGATACTGATCCGACTGATATCTAACTGTGGTGTAAAGCATTTAGTAGTGTGAAGTTAATTAAGGGTTCATTTGCATATTTAATGAACTTTGTAATTAGGTATATAACTCTAAAATTCCGGCACCAAAGTCAGTGAAGTTGGGTACACATATTGTTCTGATAAATATCTAATTGTACTGAGAAGCATTGAGCAGTGTCAAGTTAATAATTAGCTCATTTGCATATTTCATGAAGTTTTATAATTAGTGATTTTACTCCGAAATAACTGCATCAAATGTGACGAAAACTGCTGCAAATACTTATCCGACAGATATCTAACTGTGTTGTAAAGCATTTAGTAGTGTTCAGTTAATTAAGGGTTCATTTGCATATTTAATACACTTTGTAATTAGGCATGTAAATCTGAAATTACGGCACCAAATTTGGTGAAACGTGCTACAGATATTGATTTGATAAATATTTTATTGTGCTATGAAACATTGAACAGTGTCAATCAAGTTAATTTAGGTCTCATTTGCATATTTAATGAACTTAGTAATTAGTGACATTACTCTGAAATTACAGCATTAAATTAATTGAAACGTGCTACAAATGTTGATCTGATGGATATCTAATTGTCCCGTGAAGTATTGAGCAGTGTCAAGTTAATTAACAGCTCATTTGCATATTAAATAAAGTTTTGTAATTAGTGATTAAACTCTGAGAGTACTGTGCGAAGTTGATAAAACCTGCTACATTTAGTGATATAACAGATATCTTATTCTTCTGTGAAGCTTACTACTATTAATGAACCTGTTGTAAAACACGTTAGCATATTCAGTTCATATCTGGTTCAATTATACAAATGCACAGTACACATACACACACTGTATTTGGAAAATGAATAATGGACACTCCAACATGCCATAGGGAGTATAACAAGAGTCTAGATCATATACTAAACAAAATACTGCCAAAATTTATATTAAAGTTAATATAGCCCGCGCATATACCAAAACCAACAACAGCATAACAGCCATTTTTGCATTATCTCAGGAGATAAGTAATTAAAATACAAGATTTTTGTCAGCAACTTTTGATCAATTACGATCAGAAGTGCCCACACATAAAGCAACAAGAAATACACGGGTGTCTGTGTCTATAAGCCGTGGCCGGTCCCCTTAAGGTTCCAAGACAAGAAATTGACCCTTTTAATCTACAATTCTCTGGCGCTTAATAAGCTCAGAACCCCCATATATTATACATTTTCTGAAAGCCAAGATATAGGAGAACATTTTGGTGTCATTATTTTTTACATAACTATTACGTGATAGGTAATTTGCATAACCTTTCAAAAATCGGTTTTTCAAATGTTTTGTCTCAATTCTTCAATGGCAGAAATGGGAAAAGTGAGAATCGTACCCACCGAGCAAAATAGACAAATAGTTTTGACCGTAGACATCAACACCTGAACGGTGAGCGTTAAGTTTAATGCGCCTGCGCCTACTTGTTGCCAATTTTTCCCTTACCACCACTGGCGGCGCTGTACATTGCAATCGCTACGTATACAGACACCACCGCGCCGTACCCGATCATTTACACTGAGGTTTTACACCACTTTGCGCCAGCCCAGAGGTTATCGTAACGTTGCTTGGATAGTCGTTCGAGGCGGGCGGCCGCAGGTCGCCGTTTACTTGGAAAAAAGAGAATGATAAATATTTAAGTATAAGTATTTGCAGTATAAGTATTCGGATAAGTATTTGCAGCGGCATGAATCTCTTTTTTCCAAGTAAACGGCGACCTGCGGCCGCCCGCCTCGAACGACTATCCAAGCAACGTTACGATAACCTGTGCGCCAGCCGACCGTGCCGTCGACGTCCCCGTTTGGCCCTACAGTTTACTTCCCCGTTTGTAATACAGTTTACTTCTATTCCTATATGGTTATATGTATTTGGCATTTTACAACGCATATTATATATTATTGCCTGAATACATGGGTTTTTATAATGTGCCCGAGAGCAGGTGACAATTTGCCCGACGCCAGGAGGGCAAATTGTCTCCTGCTGCGAGGGCACATAAACCCATGTATTCAGGCAATAATATTTTTATTACATGCCTCTTCACAGTTAATGCTTTACATGGTTACATGCAGGGCATTTTCAAACAATTTTACCGTTATCGACCAACATCAAACAGATTTTAACGAAAGTCAAAATAGCAGTGCGCGCATGGATATTTTACATCTAGAGTTAAGCGTCTTCTTTGTCGTCGAAAACGTCGAACGGCTTCACAGGACCGGGTAACCATGGAAACCGGTCAGTATATCTTTCACCGGCGCGCCAACTTCCCGGATGTTCCTATTCAAATCAATGCACTGATTTGCACTCACATGGCGGGATGTAATAAAGCCTATTGTCCTCAGAGAGTAGCCAAGATGCAAATGACCGGTAGCTATATTAAACTTGGTATTTCTTCTTCAACGTTTTCATTTTGTTTATCGACATCATTTCTCGCACTTCTCTTTTTTTACAATCATGTTGAGATACTTTCAGCTTGCTAACACAAGAGTATATGAATATGCAGTGTTGTTGCTATAAAACTGACAATGCATTTATAGCTGGCCTGAAATGCGACTGCCAGCAATACAAGTGTACTTGACACATAAGAAGGCTGTGTTGATACGCTGAATGCTGACTATATAGGTGTAAAACAAGAGATTGGAGTTGATATGCAGATTAAAAACGCTAAAAATCACATCAAAATGTTAGGTTAAAATGTTTGGCTGTATAATAGGGGTTTGAGTATTTTAGACAACGGATATAGAGGGAGATTTGAATGTTTATAGGGTATTGAAAGGGAGGGGATATAAACAAATTAAGATATCAGTCTTGATTCCTTAGCGTCCCCACCCTCCCCTCTCAAGTATTTAGAGTATTTGTGAATGAAGAACTAAAAATGAAAAACTTGAAAGTAAAATAACTGTCCCTCTTGAACTGTGGTTTGATAGAACACATATTGCCAGCTGCTGATTAACCGCCTTTAGTTTCATCTGTAACTGACATCGTATAAAGTGGAGTTGCCGTTGGCAACGATAGTCACGAGGTCTATAACTCTTGACACATTAATATTAACTGTGGCACAAATCTCTTCGACGGGCTGCGCTTAGGATAGGGCATGTTGATATGTGGGGCACAATTTGAAGGAACAATACCGACTACCAAAAGGAATTAAGAGTTGACAGAAATTCGTGGCTACGGTAGGTACTGCTGAGAAACAAATCTTTAAACAGATCATAGCACCTGGCGAGGGAAGTACCATACTAGGCCAATCTTCAATACTAGGATAATACTACGCAGATAGCTCAAAACACAAGGCGGGCTTTGATCATGCACCGTGATGAAAGGTGAACTCAAACACAGCCTATTTATATTTCATTCTCGTAAATACCTTTCCGTTGGACTTGCTGTTTGTTCAAGATCAGTTGGCATTGGCCGACATTAAATTGCCTTAAGGTGTGTACTTACTTTACTAATACTGCTTTCATATATTGGTGAGCATGTTGTTGAGGCTACTACTGCAAAACACGCTACGCCTTTGGGCTGTGGTGGGAGGCCGGTCTAAACCCCGGGTCAAAACAGGGAAAGGTCCTAGAAAACGATAATAGGATAGTTTCATTACGTATAATACGATAGTTCAATGTCGTATTGTAAGTGGCTCTCATCAGCGAACAGTCTCAGAAAATGATAATAGAAAAGTTAAACATGTAAGTAGCTAAGCGGAGAACGGTTTCCGAATGCTGCATGACCCTTCTCGTGTTTCCGGCCTCCCTCCACAGCCCTGACTGCCACGGAAAAAACCGCCGACACCGCCTCGGATTTGCGGCGTGCGGTTTCTCCGCCGAAAGCAGTCGATTTTGAATCCAAAACTTGCTTCCCCCGAGCACACCCACCTCGCCTAGGTACATGGTGTGCTCATCTGCGCTTCCAAACTTCGCAAAGCCAAATTTTCTCTTTATACGTTGTATATTCTTTATATGCTGTGTATGCGATGGAAGCGTTCATATCCCCGCCATTGTGAATCTCATACCCCAATATGGCAAGCCAAGTGTTGCAAAGTTCGTGAAAACTACTTTTATGTTCATAAAAAACATTTTTGTGTTCATGAATTCCATGTTTATGTTCATGAAAACCATTTTTGTGTTCATGAATTTTATGTTTATGTTCATCAAAACAATATTTATGTTCATGAAAATAGACATCAAATTAGGTACAATAATCGTTATCATTCAAGGTAACTATTTTTCAAAAACTTTCGAAAGTTTTTGTTCATCAAAACCATTTTTACGTTCATGAATTTTATGTTTATGTTCATCAAAACCATTTTTGTGTTCATGAATTTCATGTTTATGTTCATAAAAATCATTTTTGTGTTCATGAATTTTATGTTTATGTTCATCAAAACCATTTTTATCTTCATGCAAACCATTTTTGTGTTCATAAAAATCATTTTTGTGTTCATGAATTCCATATTTATATTCATGAAAACCATTTTTGTGTTCATGAATTTTATGTTTATGTTCATAAAAATCATTTTTGTGTTCATGAATTCCATGTTTATGTTCATAAAAACCATTTTTGTGTTCATGAATTTTATGTTTATGTTCATCAAAACCATTTTTGTGTTCATGAATTTTATGTTTATGTTCATCAAAACCATTTTTATGTTCATGAAAACCATTTTTGTGTTCATAAACATCATTTTTGTGTTCATGAATTCCATATTTATATTCATGAAAACCATTTTTGTGTTCATGAATTTTATGTTTATGTTCATCAAAACCATTTTTGTGTTCATAACAGCTATTTTTGTGTTCATGATCACGTTTATGTCATAAAAAACTAAAATTTGCTCCACTGCCACCTAAAAATATGTCCCCTGCCCCAGTAAAATTAAAATTTCCCCGGCCCTCAAAAAATGCTTCCGGAATAGCTTTTTCGATGAATAGCTCTGTTGGCTGCACCTGTAATCTCTGCGGGCTCTTGGAGTAATTACCAGTCCATAACTAACACACAGTTTCTCCTCGGAATAAACGTCGCGTTAGATCTGATGACACAGAAACACACTGTCAGTTGCGAATTTCAGTCCCTGTCGGAAATGCCACCAGAAATAGCAAAGTGCAACACAGGGAGTTTTTGTTTAATAAGGATAAGGCAGATGATAAATTCCATGGGCAACTTGAGCTTATTACACTTCCCTTGTATTTCATCCAGGAAACTTAGGGGTGGACCATTTGATATCCTGGGGGGTCTGGAAGATTTTTGGGGGGCCTTTTTTTTCCCACATGTTCCACTGGATGTTTTTTTTTCTTGTGAATCCTGGCAATTTTTTTAGCATTTTTCCTTCAAAGAATTTTTTTTAATGCGGCGATGTTGCAAAATCAATCTGTTTATCATACATCAATGGACTTGTACATAAGGGACTGGTGAGTTTATTTGGCCTGACGGGGCTGTGGATTATTTGTTGCTGACGTCAAAAAGTGGCTGACCCCCTATTCCAACTTTCAGAAACAAGGTGACCCTCCTGCGCAGGACAAAGGTTAAACATAAAGTGGAATATAAATTGAATAATTCAGTGTGTATATATATATATATATATATATATATATATATATATATATATATATATATATATATATATATATATATATATATATATATATATATATATAAAAATTTTGGGGTATATTTTAAACATTCAGTCATTCAGTGTTTTAATGAAATTGGTGTCATGTCAGTTTTAAGATAGGAGCTTAAAAGTTTGATATCTAAAGTTTGAAAACAGTATTTTGAATGAGCAGTGAATGTACTCCACTCTTTCTATGCATACTAGATGTCATAGAGGAAACAGAAAAGTGTCAGGAACTTGTCATGCTTTTCATATGAGCTGCAGATTTCATAATGATTAGTACACTTGCAAAACAGACTTTCAATTTACAGACATCAAGATATTTCTGACATATCTCTGATATATTAATTTACTGCGCCTGAAGGGCGTACCGAATATTATATATATATCTCTGATATATATATATATATATATATATATATATATATATATATATATATATATATAATATATATTCATATGTATATCTTTCATATATATATATATATATATATATATATATATATATATATATATATATATATATATATATATATATATATCTGATGTATGAAAGTCATGCAGCTGAAGGGCATGCTGAAAACTATTGTTGATATTTTAAAGAAATGCTCAATGGGCGCGCCGAAAAATTTTAAATATACATATATCATAGATATATGTATGTCTGATATATTAAAGTTTTGCACTAGGACAGGGCTATGAAAAATATGTCTGATTATCATTAAAGTTATGCGCTTGAAGGGCGCGCCGAAAAATTATAAACATACAGATATCTCAGATATATATATATATATATATATATATATATATATATATATATATATATAATATATATATATATATATCATATATATATATATATATATATATATTTTATATATTTTATATATACATATATCATAGATATATGTAAGTCTGATATATTAAAGTTTTGCACTAGGACAGGGCTATGAAAAATATGTCTGATTATCATTAAAGTTATGCGCCCGAAGTTAGAAAGCAACATAAAAATGGTTTTTATGAACATAAACATAAAATTCATGAACACAAAATGTTTTTCATGAACACAAAATTTTTTTTATGAACACAAAAATGGTTTTCATGAATATAAACATGGTTTTTATGAACACAAAAATGCTTTTTATGAACATAAACATAAAGTTCATGAATTTTGCAACACTCGGCTTGCCATACCCCAAAAAGCATGATTGTATACTTTAATTTTTTTTATTCATTTAAAATATGATTTTATTTTTTGTTTCTTACAAGAACAAGTCATCGTTGATGACACAGTCCCCACTTGTTAATGGGTACTTTGATCACATGTCCTCAGAGAGGATAGAGTCCTCTTCATTAATTGGGTCTGTGATAAAAATACTTTTATACAGATGGCGCTCAATGGCCAAGAATGAGTTCCATGGTGATGAAAACATAAAACCAATTAGCCACCATCCTAAAGTTCATAAAATGAGTCAACTAGGAATTAATCAACAGGATGTTGCAAAACATTTTTGCATACAATTCTAACACTTGACAGATTATCACCTGTACCATATTTCATAAAGTTTGATGCAGTATTTACAACACTATGAGATCAACATCTGTATCAAGTTTCATCACATTTGACGTTGTATTAATTTGTGGCTATATCACCCTAATTAGGAAAGTTCATTACTTATGCAATTACAAATTAATTAAAATGACACTGATAAATGTCTTTTTCAATGTTAAAGCAATGTGAGCTTAACATCAGATAACATCTGTATAAAGTTTCATGAATATGATGCAGTACGTATTTCTTGACATATCAGCCTACATACGAAACTTCAATAATTGACATGTTACTGCTACATGACGTGAAACAAATTGATGAGCATATGTATGAAATAGGTCAATGTCCTTGTACCAACTTTGAATGATACTGGTGGAAATATGTCTGAGTTATGGCTCTGTACATTTGAAAATTGTAACAAAATCACCGCCATGCAGCGATATTTGATCTTACTGTTTAAAAAATCAACAAGATATGTATGACGTAAGTCAATGTACATGTACCAACTTTGAATACGATCAGTTCAGACTTACTAGAGTTATGGCTCTCGACATGAAACAACCATAACAAAATTGCTACCATGTGGCAATATTGGACCATCTCGTGAAACCAATCGACATACATATGTATAAATAAGTCAATGTCCTTGTACCAACTTTGAATAAATTTGCTTGATACATATCTGAGTTATGTTCCGAACGTGAAAAATCGGAAAAAATGGCCACACGGCGGCCATATTGGATTGTATCATAAAACAAATCAATGTGCATATGTATGACATAGGTCAATGTCCTTAAGTTTGAATAAAATCGGTGAATAAAATTAGTTGAGACATGCCCAAGTTTTGGCTAAGGACACGAAAAAATTGTAACAAAATGGCTGCCATGCAGCCATATTGGATCATATCATGAAACAATTTGACATACATATGTGGGACATAGGTTTATGTCCTTGTACCAACTTTGAATAAAATCGGTTGAGATATGCCTGAGAGTATTGTGGCTCTGTACATGAAAAAATCGTAACAAAATGGCTGCCTTGCGGCCATATTAGATCGTATCACGTAACAAATCGACGTAGGCTACATATGTATGACATAGGTCAATGTCCTTGTACAACCTTTGAATAAAATCGGTTGAGATATGCCTGAGTTACGCCTCTGTATATGAAAAAATCATAACAAAATGGGCACACAGCAGCCATATTGGATCGTATCACAAAACAAATTGACGTGCATATCTATGACATTGGTCAATATCCTTGTACCAACTTTGAATAAAAATTTTTAAAACATGTCTGAGTTATGGCTCTGTATATGAAAAAAATTGTAATAAAATGGCCGCCTGGCGGCCATATTGGATTGTATCACAAAACAAATCGACATGCATCTGTATGACATATGAAGTAATCCTTGTACCAAGTTTGATTGAAATTGCTTCTTGCATCTCTGAGATATCTGCGTGAACGGACGGACGCACGCACGCACGCACGCACGCATGGAGATGACCAAACCTATAAGTCCCCCCGGACGGTGTCCGTGGGGACTAAAAATTGTTTCAAATGAAGTGTTCCTGCTGTTTTAATCAAAATAAAATCATAAAATTAACGATTTTCGTTTCTAATCTCTAAGCTTATAGTTTGATTTTTTCGTTTTCAAAAATCAAAGAAAATGATTTTTTTTTCAAATATTTTGTCTTATTTGCAAACGCTTTTCGTTTTTGTTTCGATATTACTTTAACATGAATTCTTTTGTTAAAAAAATCACTTGTTAAAATAATATTTAACATAATACACACTAATAATTTTGGCGTATTTTTATCGGCGACAGCTCCAGCCACCATACATCACCAACGCAACACGCAAATGGCGTGCTCCTTACCTCCGTAACTCCTTCCCTACCCCCCCTCTCTCTCTCTAAGAATATCCACCCAAGCGTACAGATTTCAAAGCACAGGGTCAAAAACAATAACATGAATGTATCTCTGAAGATTGCAAGATGCATGAAACTTTTATTACTTTGTACGTAGTGTACATATATACACAAACACGCACATACATACATACATACATACACATACATACATACATACATACATACATACATACATACATACATACATACATACATACATACATACATACATACGTACATACTTACATACATACATACATACATACATCCATACACCACACACACATACTAAATACATACATACATACATACATACATACATACATACATACATACATACATACATACAAACATACATACATACATACATACATACATACATACATACATACATACATACATACATACATACTTACATACATACATACGCACACAGCACAGACTCAGACAGACACAAACACACACACACACATATGTACATATATATATATATATATATATATATATATATATATATATATATATATATATATAATAATATATATAATATATATATATATATATGAAGTATACAGATGTCCTCGAGGGAAATTACAGTGCTCAATGCAAAAGGCAGACCGTTATAAATAAATAAACAGATTACTTCAAGTACAAAGTAATGAAATCTATTACTTAAGTTTCATGCATCTTGTAATCCTCAGATAGAGTGAAGGATTACTAGCTCGACACTCTTACATATATGATCGGGACGAACCATTCTATTTGTAGGTAGTGTTAAAATTCGATAAATAATATTTGTTTTGGTGGCGACATTTTGAAACCAACTCAGAGCGTTTGTTTAACAGTGTAGATTTGTCAGCATTGATAATATTATTTATCGAATTTTAACACTACCTACAATAGAATGGTTCGTCCCGATCATATATGTAAGAGTGTCGAGCTAGTAATCCTTTCACTCTATCTGAGGATTGCAAGATGCATGAAACTTAAGTAATAGATTTCATTACTTTGTACTTGAAGTAATCTGTTTATATATATATATAATATATATATATATATATATATATATATATATATATATATATATATATATATATATATATGACATAAGTCATCAGCAGCATTAGAAAGAGCAGACTAAGAAAACCTTAAATTTGCAAGTATACATAAGGCCGCTTTCACTTGATTTTGAGTTTTCCTTGGTATGGAGACAAACATGAAACAAATGATTGTTATCAATTATATAGAGATGGAAATGCAGGGATATATTTAGTGCTAATTTATTTTCTATTTTGGATGATATCTGATGAGCATTTAACATAGTAGCATAGGAAGAAATGCAATCTTTCTTTCGTCACATTGCACAAGTACAATATCCCTCCGTTTACTTCTTTGTTTTGCTTCCTCACGTTTTTTAATTCTTGAAAAATAAAGTTTAAATTGTCTTTGCAGATCGATTGATGTCATACTGATATACTAAACCAAAGAAACCATGAAACTTAGACTCGTTAAATATAAATTGCCATGTAATGTGGAAGTACATTTGTCATTTAAACGGGAAGTTACAGGACCGTGGGCGCACAATGGGTGGATTAGTAATGACACAGGTATTTGCATAAACTGGGCGGGAGTTTTTCGATATGGTTTATCGGGGAAAGCACTATCTGTTACACTAGGGGGATTTGGAGCATTCAATTATCACCTGTCTGAATATCAAAATCGGGGTACCCACTGAACACGATCGTATTCCGTGTCTGGGAGAATGATAAATCCCCTCAATCGTCGCGTCTGCCTAACAGTCAGTGCAAACACCGAATAGAAATACAGCTCTTTATAGTACCACAGGGTGATGTCATTCATTTTAAATTGTATAGCCAGTTTAGTTGCTAAACTGAATGAATGAATCATAGTCAACATTTTCGCCTACTATTTGGCAACATAGTCAGTGTTGGCAGCGTCCAACAACCTGCTGCGAGTTGGTAGATTTTGGCGCATCCGCGTGTTTTTGAATTAAACTTAACTTTTGGAGAACAAACTAAAACTTTTTTCACCACTCCTCTTACAGGTTTACTGATAAGTTCACATTCCAGTAGCCATGACGAAGCGATCGAAGATAGTTATACCTCTTGTCATAATCGGGCTAATTTCGACTATTGTTACGTTCTCCCTCGTATACGTACTCAACACTGCTGGACCACCGATTATAGAGATCGAGAAAGAAGCTGCTAATTCCATGCAACCATCGCAAGATCCTGTGGTGAATATCTATAAAAGCATCAAAAGAGACTGGACTTTCGATCCAGAAGAGGCTGATAAGCTAAGGTAGGTTGATATCAATATGAAGGTGAAGATGTGTACTGGAAAAGTGTGAATAAGTTAGACCATGGCCGTAAGTCTATTTTTTACGTCCATGGTTAGACTTACTCCAAGTCTGTGGGCATACTTAAGTATCAAAGCATACAATAAATTGAAGGACTGAACATCAGCTGGCCATCTCGCTGATGGTAGGCTGTTGCTTTGATCGTGGGGCGAACGCCTCAGCCAACAGCCAGTAATTGTTGCCGAGAAAAGCCAGACGACTAGGGCCCAGTCTATGGTAAGTAAGAGGGGGTCTCTACGGTAAGGATTTTGTAAAGTAAGGGTAAGTAGGTGGGTAGGCAGGGGAGGAAGGAGGGAGGGAAAGAGGCAGGCTGGCAGGCAGGCATATAGGATAGGCAAGGGTAGATTGGGGTACATTAAAAGAGTTATAAGACCTATAACTTACAAAATTAGATATTTGGAGCCCAAACTATGTACATATTAACATTTGCAACGTCTTAATTTGACATCACTTAACTTTTTGTGTTTGAATCTTGGGCAACGTATAATGCAACACTGACCAATATTGCAACGTCGACCTTGAGCCTAAGTACGTCTTCTGGTTTGAGCACTTTTCTCTTTCCATGTTCATTATTTAGCTATTGCTATACAAGTTAAATACGTTGAACACGTTAAAGTTGATCAAATATAACTCATGAATGTTCACATTTGACCTGCA
Source organism: Ptychodera flava (assembly GCF_041260155.1). Taxonomy (NCBI): domain Eukaryota; kingdom Metazoa; phylum Hemichordata; class Enteropneusta; family Ptychoderidae; genus Ptychodera; species Ptychodera flava. The sequence continues at coordinate 41,572,851 of NC_091933.1, read as the reverse complement.
AAATTATAATTTTCCTCGTAATATCGATCATTTGTTTGATTTCCTATTCCATTGCTTTTCAACAAAAGCATTTCATAATGGTAATCTTTGAGTCCCATTCACAAAGCTTGGAATCGTTTCAAACAATCTTAAGTATGCAGTTGTCAAACACTAAAACTCCATACCATCGCACATCAGGAAAATACAGTCACACAGTCAAAACATGTTTTATATTGCAAATTGGAATTAAAAAGTATCATGGTCCATGAGCATTGTTTTTGTGTCATTACTTGCTGACCTGTGATTATCTTTTTTGTTCGGGACCATGGACGAGGAAAGTATCAGTTGTCTGTTTCCATGGTCATCACCGGATAGTACTTCAACTAATGCAATGGAATTATTCCCGATGTGACAATGCTTTAATGGTTATTTTTTTGTAAGATACCTGTCCAAAAATCAGTATTTAAAGGTGGTGGTTATGCCTAAGAATATGAAAAGGAGGTTAGATACGCTAGATAGAAGGAAGTTGCAATGAATATTATGAGTTTATAGTCTAAATATACTGCTATATTTTTCTTCGGTATGGACCTGTGTGCGATTACCACCGTACGCGTGACCCTGGACCTGTACATTGACACACAGCGCCCTCCTCGAGAGAGAATGTAACACGACGGAATTATTTCTGACAACGCAGACCAATGTTCACCTCAACGACACGTTGAAGTTTGAAGCTGAAAGAAAATCACGTTTAAATGTAACATCAGATGTCTTTGAAAGATTCCCGAAGGTAACCCTCGATGTATCTATTACATTCAATGAATACGATTGCTTTATCATCACTGGGAACTTGTAAAACAGAACTTAAGGTTCCAAGACAAGAATTGACCTCTTTAATCTAACAATTCTCTGGTGGTTAATAAGCTCAGAACCCCCGTACATTATACATTTTCTGAAAGCCTTGATATAGGGGCACATTTTGGTAACCACAGCGTCACCATTGTTTACATAACTATCACGTGACAGGTAATTTGCATAACCTTTCAAAAATCGGTTTTCCCTATGTTTTGTCTCAATACTTCCAAATATCTGACTAAATCTTGATGAATTGCAAGCTGTTGCAACGCTCTTCAAAAGCGTATCTCAGATTTTTTATATCTTGCTTAGTTTTTATTTGAGCACAATTTTAAAGAAATCAACTGGGGTTAAATTTACCCCCCTGGAACTTTTTCTGGCATAAAAATTGTTTGAGAAAGTTTTAAATAATTCTGAGACACTTTTTGGAAGATCCTTAAAACAGCTTGCACTCACACAAATTTCAGCCACATATCTCAAGGCATTTAAACAAAACATAGGGAAAACCGATTTTCGAAAGGTTATGCAAATTGCCTGTCACGTGATAGTTATGTAAACAATGGTAACATTATTGTAACCAAATATTCCTATATATCTAGGCTTTATGAAATATATAATTTACGGGGTTTTTGAGCTTATTAACCACTAGACAATAGTTAGCTTAAAAAGGTCAATTTCTTGTCTTGGAACCTTGCCCCGACTCTACTATAGTTTCCAAACACCAATTGGAAAACAGCGAAATCTTTAAGGCAGTATCAAACGATTCCAGTTATTTAGATAATACTTAACAACAAAAGACTTTTTTTATTTTAAATGCGAGCTAATATATCATGAGCAATGTCAAAAGTTCAACCAAGAAGGAAAAATGAAATTAAACATGTACAAAAAATAATTTTAAAAGCATGTAAATAACTTCAAGAAAAGAAGCAATCTACGTAACGGTAACTATTGATGATGTTTAAAAATATTTCCTGAACACGTTCTGGGATAACATTACCTAAGAAACATTTCGCTCCGGCTGAGAAAACACAAGTCAATGATATTGCTTGCTAGCAGCAAGCGCCATTGGCTTCACACAGGCTGTAGTCCTGGCAAAATGATTGCTTAACGATTCCTCTCTCTAATTCTAGAAAATGCCCTTCGCAAGTAAATCGTTCAAGAAGTGCAGCTTGGTTGGGAGTAGTGGCATTCTGCTCGGTAGCAAATGCGGTCAATCCATAGACGCTGCAGACTTTGTAATGAGGCAAGTTTCATCAACCATGAATGATTTGCAGAAAATATACATATTTTTATTCTACTTTTCCGCCGAGACATCGATTTCTATATTAAAGAAAAATGGAGGATAAATCTGAAGACATTTGTGTAAAAGCAAACAATAATACATTTGTTTATTGTCTATATTTTTCAGATTCAATCTGGCGAGTGTTCGGAATTATTCTGAAGACGTCGGATCAAAGACAGACTTGATCACCTGCAACCCAACCATCCTAGAACGAAAGTATGCGAAAAACATACATACATACATACATACATACATACATACATACATACATACATACATACATACATACATACATACATACATACATACATACATACATACAGACACACACACAGATACACACACACACACATACATACATACATACTACATACATACATACATACATACATACATACATACATACATACATACATACATACATACATACATACATACATACATACATACATACATACATACATGTGTAGAGAGAGATAGAGTGTGTGTGTGTGTGTGTGTGTGTGTGTGTGTGTGTGTGTGTGTATAAAATATATATGAGCTACAACTTGATTTTGAGTTACTTTAGCAGCTTATGGTTTCTATGTGACATTATCGATGTTATTTCTTCATGGCATAGCCACAAACATAAAACAAATGATTGTTTTGTAATTTTTCAACGATGAAATGATTTGTATAAAAGGTATGCATGTGCGAGGGATTAGAAGCTCGAAAAGTTTATGCGTTGATATGAAATGGCTAAATATTCATTAAATACAATTCTTGGTCCCGCAGTCTTTGACGCAATAGATTGCTGCAGAGAACTTAACGTTGTCCCCGCATTGCTGTGTAGTTAATAACACATTTCAGTTGATTGTAGCTCAGACTCTTCTTCCCTGTATAAAAGATATTGTTAAAACTATGTCAGTGTGGGCGTAGTTAATACGCTTTACTGTTTTCCTCTGTCATTTACGACAGATACGCAAGTCTCGACAAGAACGGAACACTGGATTTCAAAGACTACATGCAGAGAGAATATTCGGATTCCCTGGTGTACATGCCAGCGTTTACGTACTTTTCCTGCAAAAACCTCTCATTTGCAGTGCAAGACGCGCTAGAACCTCTGAACTTCAAGGTGGTCTATCCTCATCCTAGCCACATCACTCTGGTAAAAAAATTTTGGAAAGCCCGAAATATCAAAGAGCGCAGGACAACAACAGGTGAGACGAAACATCAAATTTACCCATCGGAAATAAGTATGTGAAATAAGATTGTTTATCTTAATTATATCACCTGTAAGAAGAACAGCTGATGTTACTTTCAATAATTAAAATTTTATTTATACATCTTGATGTGTCGTCTATGCATCAGAGTCTGGATTTGAACGATTGTTCTGCAACAGATACTGCGTCAGCGGCGGTCAAAAAGTTTGCGAACAAGAGTGTTGTTGGCCAGCGATTTTTGCCTTTCGTGTGAGCACCGCGGAATATCAGCAATTGTGACTTGAAAATGTTACCCTTTTCTTATCGGGCAACTTAGAAAGGGCCCTGTTGTTGAGCACAAAGTTGAATTCAGTTGTCTTTTTAGAGGTTTGTCAATTTGTCAATGGTAATGCCATAATCGGTAAGAGGGCAGTGATGGTGAATTTTATAATAAAGAGAAAGCCAGTAGGGAGATTCCCTTTTATGCAGACTGAGGGAGATGAGACAATGGGGACGAGAGGGAAATTTGTTGAACCGTTGCACGGGGAGGAGGGGTTACAAATAACTATCACTTTTGTCTCCGGTTTATTCATAATACCTTTGAATAATGTAAAATACCTCTGTTATAATTTTTTTGAAAGCAGCTGGTTTACAGCTCTTGTAGTTTATCTGTCAGTCACAACTGTGAATGCTAACTTCGTTGTTATCAAGTGTTTAATGATAAAAAACGACATTTCGTTTGAATAGTTAAGTGTTTAATGATAAAAAACGACATTTCGTTTGAATTTTCCTAATTACGTGTATGTACTCTGGACCAGGGACACGATGAGTTGAACTATAGAAATACCTCTCTGGTAATTTTAAACGCATTTTCTGGTGAAACAAACCCATTTGTTATCGTTCATTCGTAGCCAATGTCGATTTCAACCTCTATCTTATCTAGGATTTCTTCTGTTCAGCGGGGCGATGAGTTTCTGTGAAGAAGTTCACCTCTATGGATACTGGCCTTTCCCAAACGACCCTGATGGGAATCCGCTATATTATCATTACTTTGATAAGGACGCAGTGATGTTACCGCCCGAGAAGTTGAAGAAACTGCACCACAACATGCACACAGAGTTCACGATGTTGCGTGATTTGCATAACAAAGGAGCTATCCACATGCATGTTGGGAAATGCAGTTCGTCGTGATCCCTAAAAAAAGCTTTAATTTTAGACATATTTTCATTCCGTCTATTTTATAAAACAAATGAATTTTCTCAACTTTTTATTGTATGACGATGAAATACAATGTATTAGACTAGCAAACGTAAGACAATGTGTATAATATGCAATGTTTATCTAACATGCGAATGAATTACAGTCCAGACTAAGTTGTCAACAGTGCTAATGAACATCAAGGCACATACATCTGCAGACTGTGTTGACTAGAAAAGTCCAACACTCGGCATAAAGATGTCATATTAGGCCTAAAACAAGAAAGTGTAGTTTAATAAAAAAACGAACAGAATTCAAAATACATCAACAATAACGGTCGTTGAACCTTTAAAGATGCATGACGTCGTTGCTACCTTGACTTAGGAAAGTAAGACTTAGTGTACCCCTTGTTCGTTTGTTTGTTGTTTCAGTTGATGTGCATCTTACAAAATATAATCCTACCAAGGTTCAGTTGCCACATAGAGCTCTAAAGCCTGAGTCGCTCTTCGAGGCAAAGCGGCAGTACTGTCCTGTAAAGGGTGCATATAATTAGGGTTTATTCAGAGATGAGCAAAGCCAGGACATACAATTCTTTTACTTTCTAAGATTTGATTGGTAGATGAGGTTCGTGCATGCATAATGACCTGCTTTTGCAAGAGCAGCGAAGTTGAATTCTTTCCTAACAATTTGTCTCGAGATTTTCTCATCCATTCCAAATATTTCATTTGTTTGTATTGTGTAACTTATTGAGAGACCACATTTTATGTTTTATTTTTCTACCATGGACTTTCGTTGCATATGTATGCTTACAATACATGTCAGGGGACCCTCATGGGTATAATGATTAAACGATGTCACCAAAGACATACATAGAAAACAATTATTACAATGTGCGTTTTTAGTGTCAGGAATAATTTTGCTCATAAACACACAAATTCAAGATTTGATGGGCCATTAGGAAGCTATTATTTGCATTCATACTTTTTTACTTTATAAATAACCGATATCGATTGAACACGATTGGAACTAATTTGGGATAATTGGGTTTTCATATTTTTCAAATTTCTCAAAAGCGATAGGTGCCGAATGTTGCGATATTACAAAATACTCATAAAAGCAAGTGTATAACTGGAAAAGAAAAGTAGATGAGATTACATTTAAAGATTGAATTGGCATTGCTTTATCATCCAATTATCCAAAATTAGTTCCAATCGTGTTATTGACAGTTTTGTTTTCTACATCCCTTCAGTCTTGTTGTCTGTTCTTCTCGCTGTTAGGTTTTTCTTTCATAACAGGACACGCTAATGTAAGTATTCACCATTCAATTATTTTTTTTCTAATGCTGACAGCGCACTGCCTAAAACAGTACAAGATACCCAAAGTACCACTGGCTAGCTATTTCAACGAAGACCCGTGTACCTGTAAAATGATCATGTTAAAGCATGGTCATTAACTATATACATCCCCAGACAAATGCCCGGCGTGTCTGTGTCCGGACGCACAACTTGAAACTGAAAAGACGTCGGCGAAAACTCCCAGTATCTTCGGTGATCACCCGGTCAGCGGTGACCCATGTTTGCGTAGAATTTTGTCGTTTCAATCGATTGCATTTTTTGATTTTTTTAATGCAGTCATGTGTCTGATGTGTTTGATACTGTATGGAGAAGTTGTTCACTCAACAAATTTGAAGGTTAACAAATTCCAGTATTATTTAGGATTTGTTAACATGAACCTTTGTTGAGTTAGCAATTTCAGAATAATGTTTGTTGTTTTTGAGTATTTCAAAGTGACGTTACTTGCACGCAAGTCATGCAAGTTTACGACCCTTCGTCGAGCATGCCACATATGTAGTGCGCCGCAGGCGACAGAACCGTTAACATTTAGTATATCTCGAGAAGCTAGTTCACGCCGATGAGAAGATCGGTCGCTTGAGGGCGTTTTTGAGAGTCGATCCCAAGAGTGAACCTACCTGCTTATGTTGCATATGATTCGTTCAAATCACAAAGTTGTAAATATCAATAGGATATCTTAAAGTTTGTACATTGTGGCTGATCAGAATAGTGTCGATATGTTGGTTTGTTGGTTACAAAGATAATTCTACTTGTAATATGCAGTATCAGCTAACAAATCTGTTGATTTTGTAAAAAGCGGCAATAAGAGATTTTTGGCGGCTGTCTGGCAATTTTGTCCTGTATCAATGAGAGGGGAGGGGAGTGGAAGCGTTTCTCTTTTGTTCATGTTGAAAAGATAATGACGCTTGCGCAGACTACTGTATGCAAATCATTGGAACGGCTGCTTACATGATGGCCTGGACGAGGCTAGAAATGCCGAAGGAGTGGGCCTGTGCATATCTTTTATAAGAATGATGATTATGGCCAGAGGCGAATTACCATAGTCGCTATTTACTGGCAGCTAGTTTCTACATAAGGTGAGGGTTTTTATGATTTTTATCTAAATCGGAGCGCCAGGAAGGTAGAAACAAACAATGCCCACTTCCTTCTAAAATATTGATTTTATTAAAACCCTTTCGAAGATCATTTTCAAATAAAATACCTCCTTATTTGCATCTTCTCGAAATAGCTTATGGTTAGCTATATTAGTCAAAGTCTTCTGAGGCCTGCTAGATGTACGGTCAATTGTCAACCCACTCAAAGAGTTCAGGATCCTCCGTAAATATCGCCCCTGGCGGTAGCTTCAGAGACCTCGAAGTTTATCGTCAAATTAAAGTTGGTTCTAAATATCTGAGCAATTAGTAGGACCCTACCGTAATAACCTAGAGACATCTCTTTTACATCTTTCGGCGGGGGGGGGGGCAGTTCACGTTTACTGGGGCACAGAGTATGGATTGTAACTTCATCTGTAATATCATCCTACTATAGATTTTGAAACGGCGTAACATTTCAAGGAGATGATTATAAGTATAACCGCTTTCTTACACGGTGACATCATAATAAGTTTGATAAGGGCCAAGATAAAAGGTTTTCTTTCTCATCCTCAGTCGAGCATCGACATAGGCTAGCTGCGTCAGCATATTTTCACGTTCGTTTGTTAAAAAACATAAATACCAAAACGGCAGTTCTCTATAAACATGGTAGAAAATGTCTGCGTTATCGCATACACGCAATGGTAAGTCCTGAACAGCGAACTCTGTAAACATATCTCTGTTTTCCTGCTTTGTGGTCGGGAGCTTAATCTCGCCAGCAAACAAAAACAAAACAATTAATTCAAAAAACAGCGTCACTGTATAACGTTCGCTATAGACCAAGGATGAGAAGAAAAATCAATGAGGTCTACGGGTATGGACCAATTGGCAAAACACGAGACATGATGATGAGGTGGACACTTTTCACTCGGACGTTCCTATGCCCTCACAACCATCCTGGACCCATAGGTTCAACTTAGGGGGAATTATATATATATATAATATATATATATATATATATATATATATATATATATATATATATATATATATATATATATATATATATATATATATATATATATATATCAAAGTATACAGATCATGTCCTCGTGAGAAATTACAGTTCTCGATGCGGAGAGCAGAGCGCTATAAATAATAACATAAATTACTTAAAGTCCAAAGTAATAATGTTCATGTATCCTGCAATCTTCAGACAGAAGTGAAGGGATTCTTAGCTCTACACTCTCATTTATATGTTTTGGACGTACCATTCTACATCACCTACACTCATTTATACTAAAACTAATACTCATATATCTGTACCACTTTGCGTATGGAATTGCCCTGTTAAAAGACAAGTTAGGGACAGTGTGTAGTGAATTGATAAAAATACTCCCAATGATAAATAGTTAACACGATTGGAACTAATTTAGGAGGATTGGATGGTGAAGTAATGTCTGTTTAATCTGCAAATGTAAGTTCATCTGTTTTTCCTTTTACATTATACACTTGTTTTTTATGAGTAATTTATAATATTGCAATATTCAGCTATAGTGGACCTAACACTTTTGAGAAATTTGAAAATATGAAAATCCAATTATCCCAAATTAGTTCCATTCGTGTTAGTTGAGAACCGTACGTTTAGTGTTGCACCTTTCTGACAAGCACTGTACTCACTCTGTTTATCAATAAAACGTCTTCAAATACAATAAAAAGTTTTCAAAATTCTGCTTGTATTTTAGTATTTAGTATTGTTCAATTTTTAGTAAGAGATAAAACGTCATGAAGAGATAGAGACTCTCTCTGTTGAAGCTTCGGCCCAGGCAGCTGCTGGACACCGTACCGGTATGTGTGTGGAGCTGGAGGGCAGTAGAGGGACTAGACTGGGACTGTGCTACTGGTGCCGGTGAGGGCGTATTACATCTGCGCAGACTTGTACACCGGAAGTGAGCTTTGCGCAGAGGTGTGTATATGCGGATTAAACGGAGAAGACTTGGAGCTTGACATGGTGAGTATTGACATTTCTCTTTATGCATACAACACGTTTGCATGGGTCCGAGACTGGAAAGAGAGATTTCCAAGTAATCCTCAAGGCCGTTTTCATTTATGATCGTAGCCCTACCTTCCGTGCACGATTTACCGGCGACGGAGGTAAGACGATCGCCCCGAAATGACTTCGCCGCCCCACCGCCGCGGCCATTCATGTTCACGGCTTTTCGATGCAACGATAAGAGAAACATGCCTTCGTATTTCACTCGGCTCCATATGTGTGACTAAAGCCTCGTATTCAGTTATTTCTTAGTTATTTCTATTGTAATTTTTCCAAAGATATGATATTCCACAAACATCTCCATCAGGAACTCAAATGATAAAGGTGAGTTTCCTCACCCAGTGAATAGCATTCTTGTTTCCGACTGTAACCATAGCTACCAACTGCAGTCAGATTTACCGGTATCAATCTAAATAGCTTGAGATCTCAAAAATAATGGTCACATCGAAGCATTTATCTTTCGCTGGTCGATACAGTTCTATAGAAACAAATGCCAGTATTTCAGTTATGGACGATCAGAGCATGGAGGTGCCATACATACTACATCCATGTTCAGAGTTTTACTCGCTCTATGCTTTCATTGTATTATCTCGATTGAGCAAGTACAGCTCGTCATGAAGAAGTAGAAGTGTCCCACTTTCGAAGTGGCAGAAATTTTTGAAAGAATTAAAAATAGTTTTGGTGGAAAAAAGTCGCTGGATGAACTCAATCGTCTGCTGTTCTGATCCTTTTGTAATGAGTGAAATGAGTGACATTGTACTATTTGTAGTTATGATGAACTTCAAAAGATAATACTCTCTCCCCCAGCTGATGTAGACATGAACCAAATCATATAATAACAAAATGATTTTGTTTCCTGAAGGCATTTTGTCTCTGACATGACAAAGGATGATCATTGTCTCCCAAAGTTCTTGTTGGCAGATGTGTCCCACCATTCTGTACTCCTCATTTCAGACACAGCAGGAACTTCAAGAGAGAAAACACCATCATCCAATCAACTGTCATTTAGAAACAGATTACTTCAAATGAACAATCAATTAGATGTGTACAGAATAGAGTCTCAGCGCCGTACATTTAAATTCATCAACAGAACTACTGTCAGTGTTAGCTCTGCATGGCAGGGATGTGTGTTACCGGTTATAGGCCCATAGCCAGTAACACATAGCCCTACCATGCAGAGCTACTGCCCGTGTGTGAAATTCCACAAGATCTGTTGGAGACATTTAGTGAAATAGAAAAATTACCTGATCAGCCAGGATTAGCAAAGAGCTGAATGTGTTCACATAATTTAGCCTTTTTCATTTTTAAGTTCAACCAGTGTTAGAGTGATAAGTATATAAAGATTATTCAGATGCATTCTTGTCATCAGTTCATCCCTGCCATTTCCCACCAAATGAAGAAAAAGAAACGTTTAGTGCCAAGAAGTGTAACATACAGCATACAAATGATTTGTCTTGATGTGAGATGTTAAACAAATTTAAAATGAACACAACCTTACATCACTGCCGCACCATGAAGTCTTTATTTTATGCCCATGTCATTGTTTGTACTTCTAATGATTTTCATCCAGAATTCTAAATTAACCTTTAAGTGCTTTGATGTGATATAAATATAATATTTGATTCCTACTAATACCAGGTACTGGAATTATCAAGCATATTAGGGACTCGAGCCGTCATTATTTACGGCCTGGGGGGTCGGAGGAATCGCTTTAGAAACTCCAAAATTTCGAGTAACCCCCCCCCCCTGCCAACAACCATGACATGTTTGAGTAACCCCCCCCCTCTCTGCTACAGAAATATTGAGTGACCCCCCCCCAAAAAAAAAAAAAAAAAAAAAAAAAAAAATTGGGAAAGTTAAATATCTATACAGTAAAATGGATTGCTGCTGCGACAGGCCCTGTACAGACCCTGATTAAACCCTGTGGTACAGGTCTGTGTCGGAAAGAGGTTCCATTGCTGTGACAGGGGCTGATGTACAGGTCTGTATCCAGTGTTCTGATGACATGCAGTGTGCTCCGTATGATGTTTTTACAAGAGGGCAAAGATGTGGTGCGAAAGGACCACAGGCAGTCACGGGAGGAGGTCAGGAGGGGGGTGTCCCCCTCCTGCCGTTGGAGCTTTTGAAAAATAGAGATTGGTGGCACTTTACTTGGGGAGTATTTTTTTCAGATTTTTTTCTTCTAAAAAACTCAAAGGAACAGAAATATGAGACAGTATTCCAAAACTTATATTCCAGTTCACTGATTTCAATAACATTTTTTGAAAATGAACAAATAGCAACAGACATACATTTATTCACATTTATTATTTATTATTATTTTCCTGCAATAAAAGATGGGTTTGTTGTCAAGGCATTCCACTGGTTTTAAACTTTACAGAATCAGAATTAGCTTGCTTTATACATTTTCCCCTATTGGAAATTGAGTAGCCCCCCTTTCTTGTTCTCCACTTTTGAGCAACCCCCCTTGTAGCTTTCTATTTTTTGAGTGACCCCCCTCAGTATCCTTTGACCCCCAGGCCATAAATAATGACGGATCCCTTATTTCATTGCTTGTAATAGTGCTAATACTGACTTGTATTGATGAATGATTATAATGAGGGAATGTTATTGATGTGTTTAATATACTGTAATATGAGAACATAATTTGATATTTGCATCACCTAACATGTATTTCATGAGTGAAAGAACTGATGAATATGTGGAAGTTCTAATGAAGCTTATTTTGTAATTACTTAACATACATTCAAATTTCTATGGAGAAAAAGAATGAAGCTGATAGGAGAAAGACTGATATATGATCATTGATTACTCATTGAAATTTACATGCTTTCTGAAAGCATACATGCGACCTTATAGCGTGGGAGTGTAAATATAATTGCCGTCTTCTAAATAAGGTCAAAGTGTACACCCAGTCAAAAAGTATACTTATATACAATATGCAACTCAAATGAAGGCCTGTCTGTCAAATATAAAACCACCAAATGATCACTGATGGCACTTATGAGCTGAATGATCATCAATCATATGGTGATAGAATTTTTGATCACAATCAGTTGATGGCACTGCTGTAGAAATGCTTACAAATCCTTCATTCCTTTATGATAACCAGGAAACAATGCAAGATGCCAACGGTGACATTGCCGGGATGGAACCCTTCGAGCCGTGGTACACTGCACAAGTCGTTGGAGCCACCAAGGATGGTGACGTCATCAAATATGAGTTGAAAACCAAAAAGGTAAGCAAAGATCACGGCACTGTACATGGATGATGTTGAAGCATTGACTGACAATGACTCAGTTGAGTCAGTGCCATTGCCAGTGACATCTGGAGAGCTTTGCCATTGCGATCTGTGTTGGTCATTTTAATCTGTATCATGCATATTATTAAGAAATGTTCCAAGTGAATCTGATTCTGTTCAACTGTCAGTTGTAATGATATCATCAAACAATCAACTGATGCTTCTAGTCGTACTGTGCATTTCTATGTCCATTCAAGTGTTATTTAGTTGGGGAAAAAAATCACGAAATATCCGGCAGATATTATTTTACATCTTAGCTTGTTAATATCATGGACACTGGCCAGGTTAATATCATGGTACGTCAACATATTGAGTAAATATATGAACAAAAAATCAAGGCCAGATCATTGGCATAACACTTCATACACAAATCTGTCTCGTTTTGAGTGAACATTTGTATCTACCTTAAATCCAAAACTACGGTAATAAGATTTCAAATTCTGAAATCATTGAGTCCCATGTGTGTGTTCAAATAACGTACCATCTGTTCTTGAGTGGTGAGGCTCAAAAATAGTCTACAGTAAAACAGAAATGAAAACATCACTTGAACCAGGACAGTTGAGAGATCTTAACTGTAGAGAATAGTCATTGGAGTATTGTTTGTGTCAGGTTGATAACACAAGATATGTAGCCTTCCCCACAGCATTTTTAGCTCTCAATTCATTTCAAGGTTCTGCCCTTGCTAGTAAATGTAGCTTTGAAAATTTGCCTTACTCACAGCCTATTTGTAGCTGATTCATTATGCAGAATGCTGTAAACCTTGTTAAACAGGAAAAAGGTTGTTTCCTGTTCCATGGACACTGCCCTCTCCATGTCATTATCTCACACGGTATAATAATTCAACAAACATCATTCACCTCCCCTTTCAATTTCATGGGTTTGATTTTCTATATTTAGTTGAGTATGACAAATGCACTTCACTCCATTGACATTTTTTCCGTGATCTGCACCCTTCCATTTTGCAAGGTAATAAAGACTTAAACATCAATAGCCATTACACAGTGTATTCCCATATTTTTAGTCTAATAATTTGAAATGGCAATCAAGGAAACGAAATGAGGTCTTAAAATCCATGCATTAATGTCAGTCAAATTGTAATTGAGACAGTACTATTACTAATAACTCTGTAATGTAAATTTTAACACAAAACCATGTTGCAAAGACACAGAAACAAATTCTTTTTGTGATGATGACTTTTAAGTTATGCTTTTGATGACTGTACATGGTGTATGACGTAGATATAGGATAAATGTCAATGATTGTGAGTCTTGAGTACTTCAATCTCAAAGGGGAAAAAATCAGTATAGTTGTCGAGACAAGTCCCAACTGCAAAGTTTTGACTTCCACAAACAGATACTTGCACATTTGGAGTTCTACACAGGCAACAAGAATTTACGTAGAATAAAAATTAATATTTGCCCTCTCTATTGAACCCTTGAATACGTAATGACAAGTGTTTTGCATTTTGTTTATACTGTGGCAGCATAGTGTGAGTTGTATGGAGGAACCTGTTGACCAAAGCCAATTTTGTCTGAAATAGAAACCAGTTTCTATACATACATGTACATACATGTATATATTTCCCCAGTACACAATGTAAATTTGTATTATCACTACATTTAAGATTGGCCCGCAGATTTAATCACCATTTTATGTCCTATTGGAGTTTTGTTGAACAAGTTCTCAAATTACATGAATTGCTTGTAGTAAAACTCTTTGCACAATCTGTTAGTCCGTCCACGGCGGTACTTTCTTTGCCATGCAAGTCCTGTAATCCTAAGCAAGCTGAAATGAAATTTTTTTGTATGATATTAAACAAAACAAAACAGAACAAAATAAAAATTGATTTTAAGCCCAAGACAAACCTAGTGTCATGGTTCCCCAATTCTTGGCTTCCTAAGATAAATTACTCACAATCAAGGTTAATAAATCAGGAAGTTTGCCAAACATAGCTGCCTGTGTGTCTTGATAGCAGTTGTTTTTCAAACTCTGTTCATCCTGTGAGTGTTTCATACATGTATGTCCTGTTTCTACCTTCCAGCTAGATGAAAGCAACAAGGAAGTCAATGTAATTCGAGAATATGAGGATTTCCAGTGGCTAGAGCACTGCCTTGTGACAAATAATGATGTCAGTGGATTAATTGTAAGTAATAATGATTATTTCGTAGAGAGTGCAATTACATTAAAAAGATTGTATCTCAGTACTTTTACAATGTATCTGATTCTCTGTAGTTTTTGATAACAAGGTTTCATCTTCGGCACTGGTCAGAAATTGTAAAGCTACCAATGGCACTGAATAATCTAATAATATAACTTTTGATGCTTTTTCTCATAAGTTTGATCTGTCTGTCAAAAAAAGTTTCTTACCGTACTCGTCCGAGTATAAGCCCCTGCTCGTGTATAAGCCCCCCTACTGATTTCAGAGGATTTTAGAAAATGCATTACATCCGTGTATAAGCCCCTACCCTAGTGTAACTCAAATACAGAAAGGTTAGGAGAGTATATTTGGTCATTTAAGTTGGTAAAATTACTTTTAGATAATAAAGAAACTATTGAAAGATATTAAAACAATGGGAAACTGGAATTCCCTTGACAGCACGGTAAGGAAAATGACATGTTTTCCCAGTACTATCTTGATTCTTTGACCCTGCTCACCCCCGTCGCCTAAATAGAATAGTCTCACCCATGTCCACCATCGTTTAGGCCAAAGTAATTAAATTCTTTGTTTTGCGTCTCCAACCGCTTAGGTTTTTAAGGTTTTCATGGAAAACACACACAGTGTATTTGAATAGAAAATTTTAGGACATAACCGCTTAGCTTTTCTGAACTAAAATTTTGTTACAATTTTTACTTTGCTGCAATCAAATTACATTGTGTTAATTTTCTTGTGTGTGTTTTTCAGCCGCTTAGATGCGTACCTTTTCCCATTTAGAGTGGTCGCAAAACAAAGAATTTAATTACTTTGGCCTTATTTTCATTCACGGCCACGATGTTTTCATGCTCAAAACATGCAGTTTCTTTTGCTTGAAGCAAGTATCCTTTCATTTGTGAAGACTTTTCCTGGTGACTATTACAATTTTCACTGTTATCAGTGTTCTCCCCAGCGGACAAATAGCGTGGCGGTGCCGCCACGCTTACGGCCACACCCGCCACGCTTTAACAAGGCCGCCACGCTTACCACTTGGCCCGCCACTCAGTGATCACGGCCCCGTTCTTTGTAAAATCTTTTCATTTTCACCGACATTCGTTGTTTGAATGTCCTGTTCATTGTCCTCTTTTTTGTTTACGTTCTATAGGCCCTAATTATCACGCTTAAACCTCGTTTTGTCAAGTTCAATTTCAAAGAATCTTAATTTTGAAGGTGTTATAAACGCAATTTGATGGTGTAAACCGTTTACTAACGTAAATAAAAGACGTTCAATAAAAGACGTTGTCACCGCGGCCAGCGGCAACGCTGATTACTTGGCCTGGGGGTGACAAGGATGGCGGTAAGGGTACGGGTAAAGTGCTTCAAAGACTTTTGCCGTGAACATGTCGGCAACACAAACGCTATGAGCTATTAAAAAGCTAGAAAAAATCAGGAACTCGTCACTTGCTCAGCGAAAATCGTTAATGCAACATGTCTCAGCGCAAGTTTATGGACTCCTGGCTCTGCCGTTCGACCAACCCATCTCCGAGCAGCCCTACGGCAACGTGTTCTCCGACCCCCACAACTGATATGTGTTCACCGATCTTGTCATCGCCTGCTACGAAATCAACAAAGAGAAAGGCCGTGAACTCACCATCATCACAGAACAAGAGAAGAGTAACTGGTGTTGACCCGACATGGAAAAAATTATTTCCATGGTTGATTGTAACTCCAGATGAAAAAGGTAGGTGAAATAAATACAGTCGCCCGTTTTCGTTTACTGTACTGGCCTGTGCTACGTCCGCGGTCCGTATAAAATTTAAATACGTAAACATAGTTTTTGTGTTCGGCATGCGGCCGATTACCCGCAAATTTCACTCCCCATTCACCAGTTTGAGGGCAAAACTTAACTCTAATGATTAAAAAATAAGAGATCGCCCTATTTAAGTGTACGAAAACGCGATTTCACTTTACTTCCTGGTTGCAATCGTAGCACGTGTTCAATGGCAGCCATTTCTTGTTATTGTTGTTTACTATCCGTCAATCATGTGATATCGTTCAAGATGTGTTTTGAGTTTTATTCATTCGTACTGTCATGGGACTAGTTGTCTTGAGATTTTTTTTCGCGATTTTAATAAACTAAATGTCAGATCGGTTCGATAAATGTCTTTTGTCAAAACCTTGCGTCGTGTATATTGTCAAAATTGATCGGTGTATTTCAAGGGCGCTCGTGCCGATCCGAGCACTGTATGATTGGAGGAGAGTACTGGAGAGTACTAACTAACAGTTCAAAGTGAGAACGCAGAGATCGTTCGGTTCGGCGTGGTTTCTGATATCTCTCATCATTTCAGGGGAACAAATGTAGGTCTCCTATTCTAGAAAGTTATTTTTAAGTTTCAAATGCCACCGTAACTTGTGAGTGTTGATAATTGCTATGTCTCTCTAGAATCTATCGTGCAGGGCGGCGGCCATTTTGTTTCATGTCTGTTTACGTTTATGGTAGGGCTTCAATAACAATTTTCACTGGAACGAACGGCTACAGCGTTTTGTAAATCATCGTCGCGTCGTGTCACAACCAGACCAAGGAGGCAAAAACTCGGGGGTAAAATCGAAGTTTCCGGGATACTTTTGTTATTGTACAAAGTGACCTTTTCGTCTTTTCTTTTAGGAATGCTATGCAGGGCATGTCAGAAGTTCAACATGAAGGCCCGAAATGGTTCTGGTGTGTGGAGTGCTATTCCTTGTGTCGCCATCAGAAAAGACAGTGTTCAGCGTCACAGCGAAACAGAGGCCCACCAGCAAGCCCTTGGTCTAGAGAGAGATGGTAAAGAAAATACTCCTGTCAACGAAGTGTTCCAGGTTCAAGTGAATATGCAACGACTGGCACTTGAAGGAGCGATGAAGTGTTTGTATTGGTTAGGGAAGAACGAGATATCCCACACCACAAAGTTTACATCGCTAATGGATTTCGTCAAGGGAATGGGCTGCACCTACTTAGAACATTTAGATCAGGTAAGGAACATTTCAGTTTTGGTTTTGTTTGTTTTAATTTTTTTTTTTTTTTTTTTTTTTGGGGGGGGGGGGGTTCCCCCAAAATCAATGCATGCAGTACAGTAATTTAAAAATGATGATGTTCATTCCAAAGATACATGTTCAAATTGAGGTTTTATTTACTGGTTACCCCAATTTAAATTTAAAGATAATCATATATCTTTTCCTTTTTTTCTGCTTTCAGGGTGCAAATGCACATTACACCTCTGAACGTGCTATCCAAGAAATGCTTATGAGCATTGCCACAGTGATCAGTGATGACATCTACAAGAGTATTCGTTCAAGTCCCACCTTCAGTCTTCTGATGGATGAAACGACCGACGTAGCCATCTTGAAGCAACTCATAACGTACATCAAATACATCAAGACTACAGACAACAAGTGTGAAGTAAGTACAAATCACACAACTTGATATTTTGTTCTATTGTATGCAGGGTGCAGGCATTTGATTTAGGAGTTCAGGAGAATAACACGCACTGTTGTAAATTATTACTATGTTCAAGAGTAAATTCACAATGTGATAGTGTTTTGTTTCAGAAGCTGACACATTTAGTTGAATAAATGAATGAAACCTGTTCTTTTTACCCATTCACAGGTAAAGACAGCATTTGTACATATAGACGATTTAGCCGATGGCAAAGCCTGCAGCATTGTGAAGAGCACGCAGGACATGTTCGCACAGCTAGATCTTAGTTTCACTGACTGTACAGCTCTTGGGTCTGACGGGGCAGCTGTCATGGTTGGCAGGCGAACTGGGGTAAGTGTGCCATTATAGCAGTTTGTCTTTTTGTGAGCATCACTCTCACCAGATTGTTTTTTTTTAATTGTCATGTCTTCACAGTAGTCTCGTGTAAAATAGTGAGCCCTGATGCATTTTTCTTCAAATATAACGATAGTTTTCTACAATTATATTGTCTTGTTTCTACATTTTTTTGTACTTGTCAGTATTATTTAATATAGTGTAGTTGTGTGTGATTTGATATACACAATATCTGATGTAAATAACAAATAAAATAAAAATTATTTTCCTTTGTTACAGGTAGCAACTCAGTTGAGAGAACTTAACTCGTCAATGATCAACATCCACTGTGTGGCACACAGACTGGCGCTGGCAGCAGGACAGGCGATGGCAGGCATCCCCTACTTGAAGAGACTAAGTTCAACCTTGCAGCAGTTATTTTATTTTTATCAGAATTCGGCAGTGCGTATGGCTGGTTTACAAGAAATTCAGGTAAGCCAGCAGAAATCATTATCAAGTCAGTTGTATTACTTTGTACCTCAGTCACCACAGGGAGTTTGCTACGTCTTTTGTGTCAAACGCTTCTTCTATTGTCAGGAGTGTGGAAAGTTTTTTTGCATTAGGTTTAAAATGACCTTTTTATCCAATCCTATTTTGAAACAGAACTTTCTGATTTGATCTTTTTTTTTTCTCAATTCACCTATTTTCTACTTTCCAAGCCATGTAATGTTGTTTTCTTTTTAATTTTTAAACAGAAAATCCTTGGTAGCAGTGAGGTTCGTCTGAAGGAGGCTAAACACGTCAGATGGTTATCTCATCAGAGAGCTGTGGATGCAGTGAGGAGGTCATTATCATCTATTATAGTCAGCCTTGAGAGGGAGTCGGAAGAACGACATGATGCGACAGCTACTGGTCTTGCCATGTTCTTAAAGCAGTTCAACTTTGTAGCCAGCATTCTGATGCTCAGTGATGTTCTACCCCACTTGACAAGACTGTCATTAATGTTTCAGGTGTGTATTTGGTTTTAGCATTTTTGTTGTTGCTAGTTCCTGCAAAGATAGTGTTCCATGATCAATATTGATACAACATTAATGAATCCAAAACATGTTTCATCAAGGTGAAATCAAATTTTTATTTTTTTTTTTCAATCTACTTGCAGAAGAAAGATGTAGATGTGACTATTCTCGATACAATCATCAGCAGCACTATTACTGCGATCAGGACACTGAAGACCCAGCCAGGAACACATACCATGAATGTTGAGTCCTACCTAAATGAAGATCTTGCAGAACACAGTGTGACCTCTACTGATGCTGTAAAGCAACGATTCAAAGACCAGGTAAGAGTTGCTGTATTTTCATTCATAACAATAGTTGTTATGTGTATTTGTATTAATATTAATAACATTTGCATTGAACTTTTACAAATTGAAATAAACTTCATGTTTCTGTACTGCAGAGAGTAAAATGATTTCTTTTTCTTTTATCATTAGGTATATGACAAGTACATTGATGCTGTCTGTGATAACTTAGAGCAACGGTTTCCTGATGTGCAACTAATTGGTGCATTCTCTATTTTTGACCCGAGCCTTGTTGAAGATGATGCCAGCCTGGAAATGTCGATGTAAGTAGTGTTCTGATATTAATTTAATCATGACAATTGAATGTAGTCATAAAGTCATAATTCCCATTCAGGTAGCTTATGTTTGTTTGTTTTCCCTCTCAGTGTTGACATGACTCATATCTTTCCTTGGTTTCTTTAACAGACCTTAATCAGCCATTACAGCATGGATGAAGCTGCAGTCACCAGTGAATTCAATTTCCTGAAGTCATCCATGGAAACAACGTACAAGGGTCTTAGCTACCGAGAGATGCTAGAAACTGTAATCACCAAGTTTGCTGACATCACACCCTCACTGCATCGTCTGGCTTCCATAGCACTGACACTGCCCCTGTCAACTGCTGGTGAGTAAATACTATAAAGTATATGAAAGAAGTTTATACAGTACTGTTTAACATGTTTGTTACCAACAACAGAAGTACTTTGTAGAAAGGAATCTGAAGATTAGTGCTAAATTTGTAATATAATTCACTAATTTAAAATACTTTAATATATAATGCTTGAATTTACTTGAATGCATTGCAACATAACTTTTGTACTGTAGGACAAATACAGCAATTCTATTATTTATATGCATTTTCTATTCTTGTCCATTTTCAGACTGTGAGCGTGGCTTTTCAGCCATTGGAAGAATAAAGACCAAGCTGCGCAACAGATTGTCAGAGAAGATCCTGCAGTGCCTGACTTTTATCAGTGTGGAGGGGCCTGACTTGAACCACTTCGACTTCTCTGCAGCTGCTGATATCTGGGCATCAAAGAAGACTAGGCGCATCAATTTAGATTAGGGAGCTTGTGTCAGTGGAGAAAGTGTAGGAATAGTCTCTGTGGTTCACTGAAAGTAGTACTATGTTTACAAGCTTGTATTGCTCTATTGTACTGCCAAAACTTTGCATTTGTATTTTTTATATGACTGTTACATTATTTACATCACATTGAATTAATGCATTTTTTGTATTTTTTATATGACTGTAACATTGTTTTATTAGTCCCCACGGATTACGTCCGGGGGGACTTATAGGTTTGGTCATGTCCGTGCGTGTGTGCGTGCGTGCGTGCGTGCGTGCGTGCGTCCGTCCGTCCGTTCACGCAGATATCTCAGAGATGCAAGAAGCGATTTCATTCAAACTTGGTACAAGGATTACTTCATATGTCATACAGATGCACGTCGATTTGTTTTGTGATACGATCCAATATGGCCGCCAGGCGGCCAATTTATTACGATTTTTTCATGTACAGAGCCATAACTCAGACATGTTTCAACCGATTTTATTCAAAGTTATTACAAGGACATTGACCAATGTCATAGATATGCACGTCATTTTGTTTTGTGATACGATCCAATATGGCCGCCAGGCGGCCATTCTATTACGATTTTTTCATGTACAGAGCCATAACTCAGACATGTTTCAACCGATTTTATTCAAAGTTGGTACAAGGACATTGACCAATGTCATAGATATGCATGTCGATTTGTTTTGTGATACGATCCAATATGGCCGCCAGGCGGCCATTTTATTATGATTTTTTCATGTACAGAGCCATAACTCAGACATGTTTCAACCGATTTTATTCAAAGTTGGTACAAGGACATTGACCAATGTCATAGATATGCATGTCAATTTGTTTTGTGATACAATCCAATATGGCTGCTGTGTGGCCATTTTATTACGATTTTTTCATATGCAGAGGCATACAATGTAACTCAGGCATATCTCAACCGATTTTATTCAAAGTTGGTACAAGGACATTGACCTATGTCTTACATATGTACGTCAATTTGTTATGTGATACGATCCAATATGGCCGCTAGGCAGCCATTTTATTACGATATTTTCATGTACAGAGCAATAATTCAGACATGTTTCAACGGATTTTATTCAAAGTTGGTACAAGGACATTAACCTATGTCATACATATGTATGTCAATTTGTTTCTTGATATGATCCAATATGGCTGCATGGCAGCCATTTTGTTACAATTTTTTCGTGTCCTTAGCCAAAACTTGGGCATGTCTCAATTAATGAAGAGGACTCTATCCTCTTAGGACATGTAATCAAAGTACCCATTAACAAGTGGGGACTGTGTCATCAACGATGACTTGTTTACATACACTGACTTTATGCATTTTTTGGTTTTTTTTACATGACTGTTACGTTGTTTTTTTTACATTTATGCATTATCTTACTGGCTGTGCAGTAAGTGTTATTGTATGTATACAAAAGTATGTATACAAGTATTTGACATTGTATGGATAAAAATTTGACAAAACTAATCTGCCTGTCCAATATGTTGTTACCATTTATGATTAAGTTTTTGATGTCCTCTGTTTGAGAATGTTAATAAAAATACTGATCATGTAAAGCAAATGCGTCTTGTGTTAAAAGTAAGATGTCTTCAGTGTAGTTGCAGTTGCAAGTAGAGATCCCTTGATACATATGCAAAAATCATGCAAATGATATGTAAATATTATGCAAATTAATATGCAAATTAGCCGCCACCCTATTTCAAAATCCTGGGGAGAACACTGGTTATGTTGTTATTTTCACAAGATGTAGACAGTTTGATACTGGAATATTGAGTTGCCTTCCTGTGTAGGCAATGCATGCCTGTTCACATTACTACATATTACTGTTTATCAGCAGCATACATGACGTCTTTGTTTCAAGTTTGGGTTTTTTTTCGACACTGAAATTTCACCAAAATATCACTTCTGTATTCAGAGATTGTACAATCAATTCCTTTGGATGTGTAAGTCGATTTTGAAAGCGATAGAAAGATCGAGTGGTGTTGAAAAAAATTGTGCATAAAATTAGCATAAATTAAGTGTGCATGGCAGATAACATGGGGTTACTCGAGTATAAGCCCCTCCGCTAGTTTTACCGCTGTTTAGTGTTGCTGAACCGGGGGCTTATACTCGGACGAGTACGGTATTCCACGTCCAGAATAATGTTGAAATGCGTAGTGTTCAACCATAGACCCTCGAGAAAATGGTTCAACTTCTTAATACTGTCTGTTCATGTACAGTTATGTGTTGTGTCCAGAGTTATCCTGGAAAGCTGAATTCTAGTCCAGACTAGAATCCATTTGTCAACTGTGATGTTCCAAGTTATACACAAAGCATTGTGTTTATGTTTGACATTACTTTGGGATAAGAAAAAGGAAATGTATGTATTATAGGGTAAAAATCATGAAAATTCAAGCCAACTATCACTGTCACAGACAGTTTATGTTGAATACAGTAAACTGTGTTGTATCATTGCTGTGTGTATTTTGTGTATTGTTGGACAAAGAGCCCTCAGACTGCATGCTGGCTTTTCTTTCTGTACAGACCTCCTTCTACCAACGTGTGTGCCAGAAGAGATCTGGGGTATCTGCTGTCTTCATACTAACAAACAGCACACAGCAAACAGATAGAGAAAGTCAAATGTTTTGATTGCAATGCAGTTCAAAGTTATTGCAATTTTAGTTGTCAACATTTTGTACATGTACTTTTGTAAGTTCCAATCGCAGTAGAACCAAATTGACTTCATTTGAATATTACAAGGAAAAGCCAAAAGTTCTAACACAATACATGCAGACAACTTTTTGCAGGAAATAATTGTAAGCATTTTGTTTCCCTGTACATCCATTTTTGCAGCTCCCTCCACTGCCACCTAAACCCGGTGTATCAGCATCAGGGGCTGAAGCCAAATCCAAGAAACAGCTTGGTAGCGGCAGCAAGGCCCTCATTGGAGATGAATTTCACAAGGACTGTCGAGGCTTAGAAAAATATCTGCAGCTTGTCCTCAAACATGAATTACTGGGCAAAGAGGAAAGCCTTGGAAAGTTTCTTGTAGACAAAGAGGTGAGAATTTTAGTGCAATTCTGTGCAGCTCAAATTAATAAATTTTGGAAATAAATTCAAATTGAAATGTGCCTGCATCGTCTTTTTGTCAGTCGTTGTCTACCGGTATTTCCTTCATCTAGTTATTTCCGTTGATTGATGAAATTCATGTGAAATTCATTCCAGTAGCTGTTTAAAACACCTGTGGTACATCTACAATATTCAGAAAAGACAAGTGTTTTGGGAGGAAGTCTTGCTTTCAAAATTTAATGGTGTCTTCTCTTGTTATTTTCTTTTGTTTAAATGATTTTCTCAACTTTTCTCAGTGTGATTACAAGAAAACAGTAACTGATATTTTTTCTTGAAATCACTTTTCCTTTATAAATGTACTAAGAATGAGTTATTACATGGGGTAAAATGCAAATAGGTTTAATCTTTCTGTCAGTCCATGACTAAATATCTATCAATACATGTTTCACATTGACGTTATGACTGTCATTATTACAATATTTGGTTTATTTGACACACACGCCAAATATGGAAATTTATAAAATTACAATGGCTGGACAATTTATTGTATTCCTGTTTTCACGTAGGCACCAATGAGAACAAAGCTGAAAAAGAACATTCTTAGTAATCTGTCAAAAGCAGTTGGTGAGGCCAGGAAAGGAAATCACAAGGACATTGACGACACATTCCAGAAAGAACGTGATAACTGTAACGACAAGCTCACCTTGACAAAAGAAGCTAGTGACAACTTTAACAAAATGGTCTACATTCAGTTAAGTAAGTAAATTGATGTCAAGAAAAGCTTACAGTAATTTCAATCAATTTATTGTATTACTGAAAGCATAGTTTGTAATTGGTGCCCATCAAGAACCTTGAGCACTAACTTTATTGTGGAAAAAATCTGGTTTCATGATGCAACATGATCCTCTAGGATTGTAGTGATTTGTGAAATGGTTCAGTATCACGGCAGTGTTCTTTAAGGTAGCTAAATACCTTTTAGCCACTTTCAGATTTTATTTTTTTCTCAATTGAACACGTCCCAAACCCCAATAAAATGTACATTTTCTGAAAGCCCTGATATAGAGCTATCTGACCAAGCACAGTACACGGTCATTATTCGCATAAGAGTCAGTGACAAGCGTTTTGCTGAACCTTCCAAAAAAAGGTTTTTCCCGCCTTATGCAAACACGCTGCAAGATTTCCAGTTAGAATTTCTTCATTGACAAGCCTTGACAATATCCTTCAAAACAGTGTCTGCGATTTTTTCCCGGAGGCTCCATTCAAATTATATGGCGTGATAATTAAAATTCCTTGAAAGCACCTTCATCTAACACCTTTAAGAGCGCATTAAAAAAAACCAAAGGCATATAAAGAAAATCCCAGACACGGTTTTGAAGGATATTGTCAAGGCTTGTCAATGAAGAAATTCCAACCGGAAATCTTGCAGCGTGTTCACATAAGGCGGGAAAAAACGGTTTTGGAAGGTTCAGCAAAACGCTTGTCACGTGACTCTTATGCAAATAATGACCGTGTACTGTGCTTGGTCGGATAGCTCTATATCAGGGCTTTCAGAAAATGTATATTTTATGGGGCTTGGGACGTGTTCAATTGAGAAAAAAATAAAAATCTGAAAGTGTCTAAAAGGTATGTAGCTACCTTAATCCTGCCTCTAATTCACCTCATTGTTCCCTTCCTCAAACCATTGACGGCTTTTCTTTACTGAGAGTACCACTATTTTTTGTTGATGTGTTTTCTCCTATTTGTTATATTTTGCATCCAGGATTAGAAGGCGCTTATTCACATTTATCCACAATGCTCAATCTTGGAGGGGGTGTACTTGAAGGTCCAAGTGCAAGCGCAAACAAGTAAGTAACTATTTGTTTCAAGAATACATTGTATCATCGTGATTCCAAGTCGGTTTCTGTGCAAATCGTTCGTTCCTGTCCACTGCTCCAAACACTCTTCAGATGGTAATTAGATCACACCAAGTGTAATTGTGAAATGGAGTAACTGCTTTCATAAATGTGTTGTAAGTGTTCCTCAGAGTGCCTTAATTCTTTGCCTTGCACAGGAAAATTAGTTGGAAAATTACAGAAACCCAAATACTCTTGTGGTACATTTGCAGTGGAATTTCAACCAGTCCTGCAAAATGATTTTCTGCCAAGTTATCATAGATGAAATATTAATGTTTCGTGTCTATGTTTTACTCCCTGTGAGTGTTAATATTAGATTTAGACAAGATATTTTTCATGATGGGAAAGTAAGTTAAATTACAACGAAGATGGCAAATGGGATTGATGAGTTTATCAAAAATAACAAAACTTGTTGCATCTCAGCTCTCGCAATTCAACCCCAGTAAGATGGCATCTTCCTGGAGTTTTATAACATGCATTACAACAAAGCAGTGGTACAAACTAACTGAAAAGAACAGCTTTGAAGCATGGTTAAAAAAAGAATTGTATACAAGAGATACAGTACTGGGTATATTGCCTTTATATCACTTCTTAATTCTATACCACAGTGCTTGTTTTTTTCCCTGTTGATTTATATGTCATCATTCCAAGACATCATCATCATTCCAAGACATCATATACCACTACATGTACATGTACATGTACATGTATAAATCACATGTACAATCTTTCCCCTTTCTTGCCTTAAATCTTATGATTTCACACTTTTGACTCTTCAAATTTTCAATCTCACACACCATGGCAATCTCTTGGCAGTCCTTTGACTACAATATCAGTCATCACTGAAAGTGTGTTGGAGAAACAAAAGACACCAAATACTAGTATATTACCACGAGAAATATATTCCTATAATGATACTGTAATGTTTTTTTTTCCTTGTTTTCAGTATGTTAGTGAAATTTTCCCATGCACTTGATGACTATAAACATGGCATAACAGTGTTTTCAGCAAATGATGAAAATACTCTTGGCTTTACTTTAGATCTTTATGCAAGGTATCAAGAATCTGAAAAGGTGAGAACATTTTTGTGTTTTGCTGCCTTTGTACATGATATAATTTCCCCTTTTTAGCTCTTTGTGAATCTTCAAATACAGTATCCTTTGACTGCTTGTAGGACAGATCCACAAATTGCAACTTCAATTTTACATTTGTCTTTTTCAGGAAATGCTTTACCGGAGAACGTGCAAAATGATTGACCTAGAGACTGCTACTAAGAATTTAGAGAAAGCAAAACCACAGAAGAGGGATGCAGTAAGTGGAATTTTCATTATCTTGTTTTTTTGCCGTAAACAGACTTCTCCACGACGAAGTTACAAAAGTTTTATCACATATACACCAACACTCACATGCATCACAAAGACATATGTGTACACATAGAGTGTGCATCGCAGTTGGTGATATTCCCTGTGTGATAAGTACACACATAGTCACTGTCTGATTAGGCACTTAATTTTAAAATATTCCCTTATCAATGCATTTTTGTGTCGTCATATTAGTATTGTGGTTGGTTACTTTTTATCAAATTGTCATCTCAATATTTTGTCAAAATGCTTCCCAGTTTCTATCGTGTACCTGAGAAGATCATATCATGTGCTTGTGATATCCATTGCTGTGTTTTGACATGATTTTTAGCTACTATAGACTATAGTCTATAGAAGCTATTGGGATGGGTATCCGTCCGGCGTCCGTCGTCAGTCTGTATGTATGTATGTATGTATGTATGTATGTATGTATGTATGTCCGTTTGTGAGGCGTCCGTCCACTCAAATATCTTGAGAACCGCAGTACTTACTGATTTGATATTTGTTGTGTAGATGAAAAATACGATTTTGAGAAACTATTTTTTTAATTTTTGATATTGTTGAAAATAGGCAAATTAATGCCAAAAAAGGTGTTTTTGGTAAAAAATCTTCTTCTTCATAACCGCTGGTCAGACAGCTTTGTTATTTGGTATACAGGTCCCTAGGGGTAACCCAACTTAGACTTGTTCAAATTGTGATGAAATATGCAAATCTGTATTTTTAAGGAATTTTTTTGTCATTTTTGGTCAAAATTTGACTTACATTGTATGTAATTCTTGTACTGTATAAACCCTATCAATTCACCAGAAAAAAATAATTAATATGATTTTAAATAATGAATTAATTAGGAAATCATCAAAGCCAAAATAATTTTAGTGTCGAATTATCAGAAAGTTCAACTTTTTTTGACAGTTCATAGTGAAATGCTTACCATCTTGGAGGATTAAAACATGTAAAGGCAACTTTCCTGAATCCCAACTTTGACATATTCTGAACCGTCATTTATTGTGCCCTGTATGTTATCTAAAAGAAATTGCTCAAAATAGTCAATAGAGATAGAGATAGAGATAGAGAAAGAGAAAGTTCTAATTTCCATTTATGGTTGACTTGGTATTAAGGATAAAATAAAATTACTTTTTGAGGAAAAAAATAGAGTGGTCAATTAAAAGAGTGGTCAAAGTGATAGGGTTTTTATGGTAAAGCTGGGCTGTATAAAGATTCCTCATGTGCTATTTATAGCAATTATGCAATCTGTGTAAACAGTGCAATGAAAGTGTAACATGATTCCTTATAATGCTTTTGATGACCTTGAACTTCTTAAGTTTCAAACCTTTGTCTCTTCAGTGTGCTTTCTCTGAGTATGTACAGTCTCAACTTATTAAACAGAACTCACACTGTTAATCAAAGATATCCACCTTCTTCATCAATACATGTGTCACAAAAGGTTATTCTCTACATAACTCAACAGAGCTCTGTCAACTGTTGAGTTGCTTGTTCTTTCAAAACCGCTGGTCAGACAGCTTTAATATTTAGTTTACTTGTCCGTAGGATGACCTTAGTGAGATAATTTCATACAGTCAGGAAATACTTAATTTTTAATCCATGTCTATAGTAGCTTCAGGGACTTTGGCCCTATGTTTATATCAAAGGGACGTTAGTTTTGTGTATAGTTTGTACTGTACTATGAGAAGCTTTTGTTAAAACTTCACCCTGGGAAGACAAGTATAGAGATATTTAAATTGGTCTCCCCATTTTCAACAGGCTGAAGATGTCAAAAAGGATGCAGAAGCTGCCTTTGATAAGATTTCAGATGTTGCCAAGAAAGAGGCAAGTACTTGTTCATGTACTTTTTGAGGGAAAAATTAGTAAAACTAACACCAGTGTGTAGTTACAGCTGTCATGCTGTTTGCATATGAAATACATTGGTATCCATTGAAGCCTTTATTATTCTGTACAAATTTTACAGTCAGTATCCTTCTGTTTCAGTGATGATGCTATAATGTGTTTTAATTTCCATGAGACATTCTTTCCACTCGTCCATACCTCACGATAAAAGATTTTAGTAAGGGAAATATATCAATTCAGGAAGTTTTGGGTCGTGTTGAGAGAATTAAGTTACACATATTGCATAAAGATTTATGCATCTCATTATACTTGCAGATTACATATATTTCAAAGAACCAGTAATTTGATTTAGGAAATACATAGTATGTTAACATGAACAATAATGTTTGTCCTTTCTGAAAAAAGAACAGAATATTTGTGATCACTTATTCTTTCACTTGTAACTCTTATTCATGTCTTTCAGATCGTGAAGTATCACAGGGAACGTGTCCTGGCCTTCCAGAAAGCTTTAATCCTGTATGCAGAGGCTAAAGTCAAGACAGCCAGGGATACCTATGCACTGCTTGCACGAGATCTAAAGAAATTGAAAGAAATGGATTCGGGAGATTCAGCAGCTGATGATCCACAAACATCTCCTGTTGTATACACACCATCCAAACCTTTTTAGGGCCAAACATATTTGGGGATATACTTCAGGGCTGGTAGAAACTGTTGATGTACAATCTTGCAACTTGTGATGTAATCTTTCTTATGTACATGGCATGTTTGAATGCTTTTCTGAGACAGCCCAATTATGTATGGCCCCTTTGAATTATAACCTTGTGTTCACAGTCCATCAGCTATTTCGTGAAGTGGCCATACTCCCTCTAGAGCAGCATACATGACATAGAGGATCCAAAGGGAATTCAGATCCTGAGGATGGGGTATGCAATCTTTAATAAATGAGAAAATCGACAAATTAGACCAAGGAATTGTAGGCAGGAAACAAATGGAAGTTAATACCGCATGTTACCGATGACGTTGTATTTGAGAAATGATCTGCAAAATGTACTACAAAATTTTAATTTTAAAAATGAAATCAAAGTAGAGATAGTTTATTGATCATTGACTTTTTGAAAACTGAAATGAATACCAAGCTTTATGATTGGAATTTACTGAATTATTTGTAATTTGATTACAGATACATAAACTTTGAATATAACTGATTATAGAGAAAATATTTAAAAAAACTAAAAAAAAATATGGACACAAAAACAAAAAAATGCCGTAAAGATTGTGCAAATAGTTATCCCAACATTCCTTGTTTGAATTAGAATTACCTTTGTAGAGTACACATGTTTACAAAGTTCAAATGTAAGTGTTTCCGCAAATACATTACACTATTTATGTTCAATGCAGAACTATTGACAACTATTGAAGTGTCCAAGGGGGAGAAACAGCAAAATGAACTGCCTGAGTAACTGAACATGTCCAAAGTAGAGATGCACAAGCTGGTATGAATATGTATCTTTACATTTACCAGATCTCGGATCTTTCTCTCCATCTTCCGATACAGAGGCTCAACTTCACCGACAAAAAAACAATTGAGTCTTACCAAACTACGGAGGTGAGATGGTTTGATTGCTACATGTATCTCTTCAGTAACAGTGTCTATTTCTTCTGTATTCTGCACTAACCAAGCCACTTTCAGCCATGTTTACTTGATAGGTCAGTTTTGTCTACATACATACATATTTATTTAGAATTGTGGGTCGACTGCGTTTTGGCTTCTTTGAACTTTTACAAGGAGCCTGTGTGATATGCTGAGGTCTGTGTATTGCAGAGTCTTAACAGTACTATTTATAAACTCTGTGTGGCTGATAGCAAGCAATATGACATAGAATTCCTGAGTTAGCAATGAACTGAAACATTTTATCAGAGCAATCAATGTACAAGGTTGTTTCTACATGTATGTAGTTTGGTATCTGTACAAAGGTTTCAAATCTGTTGGTGTTTCTATAATGTGTACAATTTCATATTGATTGTGTGATATGCGCCAACCACAGCTGTTCCCAGTGGAATAAATTGTACAGTTTAATATTGTTGTATATCTGCTGTTGATATTCCTCAATCGTCTTGGTCAAAGTGAATTTATCATGTTTGATAACATGATGTTGAGGAGTTCAGTGTTTGCAATGGTATCACTGACAATGAATCACTGACTGGCAGAATATTAGTTTGATATTGCTATCCTCCCAATGCCCACCAACCCCACCCAGTTTCCTCTGCAGGGTTCCAACTATTGCATAGACAGTAATGGCACTAACCCAAGCGATGTGGAAGTTGTAGGAGGGATGTCGTTCAGTCTGATTCTAGATGACATCGTGATGACATAACATGGCATTGCCTTGAATACAATATCATTCTGCCAAAGCAAAGATCAATATTGAATTTGAGTAGCATTAACTGAAAAATGTGAAATAACACTTGTAGTCAAAGTTGTAATATGATGTGTACATCCCAATATGATCATTAATGGATACAGTAGCTCTTTTGACCATAAAGTCATGTTTAAAAATTGGATAGAAATCTTAAAATTTATCAACTTTTGCATAAACATACACATAGCTGATCCATTGTCATTTCTTAAGGTATAGGTAAAATTGTACTGTCTTATTAGTAATATTCCCACTGTCTCAATATCCTTGTCACTTTGTTTTCTGTATGTGACTTTGGGCATTATGAATGATGTCGTTTTTAGCTTGCCTTGTTTATTCAGATTTCATGTGAGCTTTTCAGGTTATGGTCCTCTGCATAAATTTGGTGGGGGAGGGGGACCAAATGATTAAGTTTGGACAGTGCCAAAGGACAGGTCAATATGCAAAATCAGAATGGGTAGGGTAATTATAGACTTATTTACATAATATATAAAGACAGGTGGAACCATCTGTGGTTTAACACATTTTCTTCATGTACTTAAATACAGAATGATTGACATAATGACACCCGCAGAGACATGAATAAAGAATAAATTTGTGAGTTGCCCGTGTAGACCAACAAAACAATTGGATTTGCGCACATCACCCTCATCACTTTTAGATCTGTGCAGCATGTCTTATTTCCACCCTTCTTTTGTGTGTTTGATAAAGTCCTCACCATATTATTCCTTAACAAATGGCTGACGCACATTTACAATGTATCTTTAAATCAATAGTGTATTTGATGGAGCTGCCTCCCCTCCATGCACAGCCATAAAATGTAGAAAAGGGGAAGTAACTTGCAGTCGCTACAAAACTACTGTTGCCATCTCAGATCGAAGTGGTGGAGTTAGCATGGGGTAAAAATCACATCACGACCGCCCAGTCTGCAAGACCTCAAACAAATCTTACTTTTCCTGTGGCCTTCATTGTTCTACAAATAGCCTGTTATACAATTGATACACCCTTTATAGAAATAGATCATGCTGATACTATACAGAGTGTTATCTGTGACTTGTATCCTTGTCCCAGGTGTTATTAATAATAAAGGTGTTCTATCATCATATTTGTAGATATCGGAGACATTTTGCTTAGGGTCTTTATCACAAAATCGGATTGTTGTAGTTTAATTTATAAGTTTTGGTCACAGTTTCTTTTCTTGCATCACATGGTACAACTGTACAAGTATTTGTCGTTATAGGTACTGAGTGTGTACTGTTACGTGCAGAGAAAACGAACAAAAGGGTGAACTCAGCAGTTAACGTTTAACACAAATTTATTACAAAAATAAAACTAATTGCTAAGTCAGGGATAGAGTACAAGCTTTAAAAGTGTACAGACTACTTATCTCAGCTGGGACGGCAAAGCTCCAGTCTCAGAGTTGTAACAGTCAGTTGGATGAATGAACAGTCCTTGGCTTGCAGGCTTGAAGCTGCACAAAGTCCACAGTATAAATCCAGCGTTGGCAGTGAAGGTCTTGAAAAGTCTTGAGAATGACTACTGCTGGAGTTTAGTAACACACAAGAGTTCATAAAGCTGCATGTAAGAACAATCTAGAACTTTTATTGACATGCTAATTACTGTTCTAAAATTATCTCCCTTACACAACTAATCAACTTTCCAGAACATTCCAAACATGACTAATTGAATTCAAGGTTGTGAGGTCATCAAGGGCAGTGACCTTGAGAATGTTCTAGACTAATTGAACTCAGGTCATGATGAGTGTGGGGGAAATGACCTACATAACACACCCCCTCTTCAAAAAAGAAAATTTTCAAAGAAAAATCTTTCTTTTACAAATGTAATCTTGAAAAGGATTTAAGTACTCAAATTTTGTTTTACTCTAAAGTAAAATTTCTTGAAAGTGAACAACAATAAAATTTCTTGAAAGTGAACAACAATAAATTTCTAAATACGAGAGAGACAGTCTGCAATTAAATTGTCTCTGCCTTTGATATGTCTAATGTCAAGATTAAACTCCTGTAACATTAAACTCCATCTTAGCAATCTCTGATTTTTGCCTTTAAATTTCTGCAGAAAAACAAGAGGGTTGTGATCAATATAAACCACTATTGGCTGATTTGAAGAAGTAACATAAACTTCAAAATGCTGTAAAGCTAATATCAAAGATAAACACTCTTTTTCAATTGTAGAGTAGTTTCTCTGGGATTTGTTAAATTTGCGTGAAAAATAGCAAACAGGATGATCTATACCATGACTATCCTCTTGCAATAAAACAGCACCAGCAGCCGTATCACTAGCATCTACAGCTAATTTGAATGGCAAAGTGAAATCTGGTGCAGACAACACTGGGGCACTTTGCAGTATGGCTTTAAGTGTATCAAATGCCTGTTGGGCATTGCTCTGACCAAACAAACTTTACTTTCTTTTTAAGTAAGTTAGTCAAAGGCTCAGTAATTGTGGAGAAATTTGGACAGAATTTTCTGTAGTAACCAGCCATACCGAGAAAGCGCATCAGTTGTCGTTTGCAGTTTGGTATGGGAAAACTTGAAATGGCACTGATTTTGGCATCAACAGGTTTTACCTCACCCTGTCCTACAGTATGTCCGAGGTAAGTTACCCTCGCCCAACCAAACTCAGATTTGGCAAGGTTGACAGTCAACATTGCTTTCTCAGTCTCTCAAAGAACTTCCGCATGAGCTTAATGTGTTCCTCCCAGGTGTCACTATACAGGAGACGTCGTCAACGTAGGCTGCACACCCGTCTAGCCCGGATATGACGTCGTTGATCATCCGTTGGAACGTTGCCGGAGAGTTCTTCATTCCGAATGGCATCACCTTGTACTGGAACAATCCGTCTGGTGTAACAAAGGCGGATATTTCACGAGCACGATCCGTCAGAGGGACTTGCCAAAATCCCTTCAGTAGGTCAAATTTTGTCACATACTTGGCTTTTCCCACTCGGTCGATGCAGTCATCAATCCTCGGGATTGGGAAAGTGTCTGTCTTTGTTAAAGGTGTTGACCTTCCTAAAGTCCGTGCACATACGATAACTGTGATCTGATTTGGGAACAAGTATGCACGGCGAACTCCAGTTACTTTTACTGGGTTCAATAAAGTCATTGTCCAGCAGGTATTTGACTTCTTCCTGGAGATATTTCGCTTTTGTTGGATTCAGTCTGTATGGATGTTGTTTTACAGGCTTACTGTCCCCAACATCAACGTCGTGATAGATGACGTTTGTCCTCGTTGG
This sequence comes from Ptychodera flava, assembly GCF_041260155.1. Lineage (NCBI taxonomy): Eukaryota > Metazoa > Hemichordata > Enteropneusta > Ptychoderidae > Ptychodera > Ptychodera flava. The sequence goes on along the minus strand of NC_091933.1, from coordinate 41,538,426 downwards.
AACATCTTGAAACAGGTGTTTATATTCGTGGAGCAGTTCTTTCACCTGTTGTTGTGTTCTGGCTGGAGGTGTGCCAACTTTGTAGACTCCAGCTTCTCCAGGATTTCTGAGTTCTGAAGCTTGACCGAGCCCAGCTTTGAGTTTAGAGTATTTTCACTCAAGTCAGTTTCAGTATCACTATCTTCATAATGGCTTGAACTGACTGCACTGACAGGCTGAGTTATAGTAGGATTATCCCTATCCAAATATGGCTTAAGCATATTTATGTGACATAGCTGTTTTGTTTACGCCTGTCAGGTGTTATTATGATGTAATTTAAATCACTCAATTCTTATCAATTAGATATGGCCCAAAGTAAACGAGCATGGAGTGGTTTGCCAGGAATTGGAAGTAGAACAAGAACCTTTTGACCGGGTTCAAACTTCCGTTTTGAGGTGCTTTTATCATATTTGGTTTTCATTGACTGCTGAGATGACTCAAGATTTTCTCTGGCTAATTCACATGCTTTAGAGAGTTTTGTACGAAAATCTGACACATATTGCAAAATATTCAGACAATCATCATCGTCTGATAGGAATTTCTCTTTAACGAGCTTAAGTGGGCCACGGACTGTATGTCCAAATACAAGCTCAAATGGGCTAAAACCAAGAGACTCTTGAATTGACTCTCTAACAGCAAAGAGCAAAAAATGAATTCCTTCATCCCACTGCTTCTCTGTGTCAAAACAGTAGGTCCTAATCATGTTTTTCAAAGTTTGATGAAATCGCTCAAGAGCACCCTGACTTTCTGGATGATAGGCGGATGACCTATACTGTTTAATGCCTAGCTGATCCATTACTTGTTGAAAAATTCCAGACATAAAGTTGGAGCCTTGATCGGACTGGACACATTTAGGGAGGCCAAATAAAGTGAAAAATTTGACTAAAGCTCTCACTATAGTCTTTGTCTTTATATTTCTCAGTGGTATGGCTTCTGGGAACCGAGTTGATGTACACATAATTGTCAACATGTACTCATTTCCTGATCTTGTTTTTGGTAGGGGCCCAACACAGTCTATTAGTATCCTACTAAATGGTTCTTGAAATGCAGGAATTGGCTGTAAAGGGGCCTTTGGAATAGTCTGATTTGGCTTTCCTACCATTTGACATGTGTGACAAGTTTTACAGAAATGTGCTACATCCTGCCTGAGATTAGGCCAATAAAAGTGACTGAGAATTTTATGATAAGTTTTCCTGACTCCTAAGTGACCAGCCCAGGGGGTTTCATGGGCAGGCGCAATATTTCAGCACGGTAGGGCTTTGGAACCACAATTTGATGTTTTATAGCCCAATCGTCATCAACCAAAACATCTGGAGGTCTCCATTTACGCATGAGAATACCAGATTTTGTATAATAGGAAACAGAGCTATCTGAAGTTTTATCTTCATCATCTACCCTGTCAAACAAACACAAAATATCTGGGTCTTTGTGTTGTTCTGCAATGAGATTTGATCTAGAAAATGTCTGACTTTGGTCAGCAGAAGTTTTACTGGAAGTTTCAAATCCACGAGGGATAACGGAATGATCCGTGTCAAACACCTGACTGAGAAAGGTGTCATTTAAGTCAACATCTGTGACATTATTTTTGAGAGTATTTTGATTCTCAGAAGTTTTCTTTGACATGGCTCGAGTAATTGCACAGGAAGGGAAAAGGCCGGGAATGTCTTCCTCTATTGGCTCTGGATTTTGATCTAAACTAGGATTATCAGTCACAAGTGGATTAGTAATGACCTTGTCCCCAGCAAGGTCGTTTCCAAGAAGAAGGTGAATCCCTTCAAAAGGCAAAAAGGCCTAATACCTAAAGTCACAGGTCCAGAAACAAAGTCCGAAGACAAATAGACATTATGGAGAGGAACAGGAATGTAGTCATTACAATCTACCCCCTTAATAAGAACTTTAGAACCTGAAAATGACTTTTCAGAAAACGGCAGGGTATCTGCCAACAAAAGAGACTGGGAAGCCCCGGTATCTCTTAAAATTTTGACAGGGGTAGCGGAAGAAAATCACTAGAAAGTGATATAAAACCATCGTGAATAAATGGTTCGAAAATACCCATAATGCTATCTTGAGAAGAATTGACCTTGACCTCATTAATTGGGGATAAGAGGGGTTTAACCTCAGAAAATGTGTTACACACATTATTAGACTCTAATTGAGTTGATGAAGAAATAAAGCCGGTGGGCTTAGATCCACTTTGACCACTTTGACCTTACGTTTTCTTTTCAATTTGAAACAATCTGACATTAAATGGCCGTCTTTCTTACAATAATTACAAGAAAGTGTACCGAACTGTTTGTCAGAAGGAGATTGAGACTTGGGATCTGATGATGTGGGAGTGTTACTTAAATTTTGTGAACTGTTGTCATTTGATTTTCTACTCTCCTTTGAAAAATTCTTGGATGAAAAGGAGGAGTTAAATTACCTGCATTGTTTCTGTATGAAAAGGACTGGGATGGTTTGCTGAGAAAGGAAGATTTGTGGGTCAATGAATAATCATCGGCCAAACGTGCAGCAACCTCCAATGTATCTGCCTTTTGTTCATTGATAAACGTCTTGATGTCACTCCGGATGCACCTTTTAAATTCCTCAATCAAAACAAGTTGTCGTAATTTGTCATAATTCTGACTGACCTTTTCCGAAGAACACCAACGATCAAACAGTTGTTCTTTTGTTCGAGCAAATTCAACATAAGTTTGATCCTTCACCTTCTCACAATCCCTAAATTTCTGACGGTAAGCTTCAGGCACCAACTCATAGCCCTTGAGAATTAATTCCTTCACAGAATCATAATTTGAAGCCTGCTCTACTGACAACTGAATGTAAATTTCTCTGGCTTACCCACCAAAGCACTCTGCAAAAGCATAGACCAGGACTCCTTAGGCCAATTCAGACTCTGAGCAATTTTCTCAAAATGGAGGAAATATTTATCAACATCCTTTTCTTGGAAAGGGGGAACTAACCTGAAATGCTTAGTGATGTCAAACTTGTCTGAAGGGAAGAATTTTCCTGACTGTCCAAGCTCTAAACGTTTTATTTCTACCTGTAATCGCTGTTCTTCTAATCGCAATTCTTTTTCTCTCTGTCTTTCTTCCATTTCTAATTCTTTCTCTCTCATTTGTAATTCTAGTTTCTTGATCTCCAAATTTGTCTGCATTTCTAATTCTAATTTTCTGAGTTCAGAGGTAGACTCGGGCTCATAATCTTTCAGGGTGGATTCCTCAAATTGGCCTAAATCAACTAGATGTTTGGCAATACGGTACTGTATTTCCCTCTTGCGCATAGATCTTTTGACTTCTACTTTAAGGAAATTGGCCAGTGTTATGAGGTTGTCTTTTCTGAGGGAATTAAATGTGTCCTGATCAAGGTCATCCATAAATTCGTCTGGTTTAAATTCCGCCATGATTAAATTTCGCTGAGTTCACAGTATACAGTAGTTTTGAAAAGGCTGTCAAAATGTTGTCAAACGGCTCAAAATATTCGTTTCCCGGACAAGCCCCCAATTTTGTTACGTGCAGAGAAAACGAACAAAAGGGTGAACTCAGCAGTTAACGTTTACACAGAATTTATTACAAAAATAAAACTAATTGCTAAGTCAGGGATAGAGTACAAGCTTTAAAAGTGTACAGATTACTTATCTCAGCTGGGACGGCAAAGCTCCAGTCTCAGAGTTGTAACAGTCAGTTGGATGAATGAACAGTCCTTTGGCTTGCAGGCTTGAAGCTGCACAAAGTCCACAGTATAAATCCAGCGTTGGCAGTGAAGGTCTTGAAAAGTCTTGAGAATGACTACTGCTGGAGTTTAGTAACACACAAGAGTTATAAAGGCATGTAAGAACAATCTAGAACTTTTATTGACATGCTAATTACTGTTCTAAAATTATCTCCCTTACACAACTAATCAACTTTCCAGAACATTCCAAACATGACTAATTGAATTCAAGGTTGTGAGGTCATCAAGGGCAGTGACCTTGGAATGTTCTAGACTAATTGAACTCAGGTCATGATGAGTGTGGGGGAAATGACCTACATAACACACCCCCTCTTCAAAAAAGAAAATTTTTCAAAGAAAAATCTTTCTTTTACAAATGTAATCTTGAAAAGGATTTAAGTACTCAAATTTTGTTTTACTCTAAAGTAAAATTTCTTGAAAGTGAACAACAATAAAATTTCTTGAAAGTGAACAACAATAATTTCTAAATACGAGAGAGACAGTCTGCAATTAAATTGTCTCTGCCTTTGATATGTCTAATGTCAAGATTAAACTCCTGTAACATTAAACTCCATCTTAGCAATCTCTGATTTTTGCCTTTAAATTTCTGCAGAAAAACAAGAGGGTTGTGATCAATATAAACCACTATTGGCTGATTTGAAGAAGTAACATAAACTTCAAAATGCTGTAAAGCTAATATCACAAGATAAACACTCTTTTTCAATTGTAGAGTAGTTTCTCTGGGATTTGTTAAATTTGCGTGAAAAATAGCAAACAGGATGATCTATACCATGACTATCCTCTTGCAATAAAACAGCACCAGCAGCCGTATCACTAGCATCTACAGCTAATTTGAATGGCAAAGTGAAATCTGGTGCAGACAACACTGGGGCACTTTGCAGTATGGCTTTAAGTGTATCAAATGCCTGTTGGCATTGCTCTGACCAAACAAACTTTACTTTCTTTTTAAGTAAGTTAGTCAAAGGCTCAGTAATTGTGGAGAAATTTGGACAGAATTTTCTGTAGTAACCAGCCATACCGAGAAAGCGCATCAGTTGTCGTTTGCAGTTTGGTATGGGAAAACTTGAAATGGCACTGATTTTGGCATCAACAGGTTTTACCTCACCTGTCCTACAGTATGTCCGAGGTAAGTTACCCTCGCCCAACCAAACTCAGATTTGGCAAGGTTGACAGTCAACATTGCTTTACTCAGTCTCTCGAAGAACTTCCGCATGAGCTTAATGTGTTCCTCCCAGGTGTCACTATACAGGACGACGTCGTCAACGTAAGCTGCACACCCGTCTAGCCCGGATATGACGTCGTTGATCATCCGTTGGAACGTTGCCGGAGAGTTCTTCATTCCGAATGGCATCACCTTGTACTGGAACAATCCGTCTGGTGTAACAAAGGCGGATATTTCACGAGCACGATCCGTCAGAGGGACTTGCCAAAATCCCTTCAGTAGGTCAAATTTTGTCACATACTTGGCTTTTCCCACTCGGTCGATGCAGTCATCAATCCTCGGGATTGGGAAAGTGTCTGTCTTTGTTAAGGTGTTGACCTTCCTAAAGTCCGTGCACATACGATAACTGTGATTGATTTGGGAACAAGTATACACGGCGAGCTCCAGTTACTTTTACTGGGTTCAATAAAGTCATTGTCCAGCAGGTATTTGACTTCTTCCTGGAGATATTTCGCTTTTGTTGGATTCAGTCTGTATGGATGTTGTTTTACAGGCTTACTGTCCCCAACATCAACGTCGTGATAGATGACGTTTGTCCTCGTTGGAACATCTTGAAATAGGTGTTGATATTCGTGGAGCAGTTCTTTCACCTGTTGTTGTTGTTCTGGCTGGAGGTGTGCCAACTTTGTAGACTCCAGCTTCTCCAGGATTTCTGAGTTCTGAAGCTTGACCGAGCCCAGCTTTGAGTTTAGAGTATTTTCACTCAAGTCAGTTTCAGTATCACTATCTTCATAATGGCTTGAACTGACTGCACTGACAGGCTGAGTTATAGTAGGATTATCCCTATCCAAATATGGCTTAAGCATATTTATGTGACATAGCTGTTTTTGTTTACGCCTGTCAGGTGTTATTATGATGTATTATATTTAAATCACTCAATTTCTTATCAATTAGATATGGCCCAAAGTAACGAGCATGGAGTGGTTTTCCAGGAATTGGAAGTAGAACAAGAACCTTTTGACCGGGTTCAAACTTCCGTTTTGAGGTGCTTTTATCATATTTGGTTTTCATTGACTGCTGAGATGACTCAAGATTTTCTCTGGCTAATTCACATGCTTTAGAGAGTTTTGTACGAAAATCTGAGACATATTGCAAAATATTCAGACAATCATCATCGTCTGATAGGAATTTCTCTTTAACGAGCTTAAGTGGGCCACGGACTGTATGTCCAAATACAAGCTCAAATGGGCTAAAACCAAGAGACTCTTGAATTGACTCTCTAACAGCAAAGAGCAAAAAATGAATTCCTTCATCCCACTGCTTCTCTGTGTCAAAACAGTAGGTCCTAATCATGTTTTTCAAAGTTTGATGAAATCGCTCAAGAGCACCCTGACTTTCTGGATGATAGGCGGATGACCTATACTGTTTAATGCCTAGCTGATCCATTACTTGTTGAAAAATTCCAGACATAAAGTTGGAGCCTTGATCAGACTGGACACATTTAGGGAGGCCAATAAAGTGAAAAATTTGACTAAAGCTCTCACTATAGTCTTTGTCTTTATATTTCTCAGTGGTATGGCTTCTGGGAACCGAGTTGATGTACACATAATTGTCAACATGTACTCATTTCCTGATCTTGTTTTTGGTAGGGGCCCAACACAGTCTATTAGTATCCTACTAAATGGTTCTTGAAATGCAGGAATTGGCTGTAAAGGGGCCTTTGGAATGGTCTGATTTGGCTTTCCTACCATTTGACATGTGTGACAAGTTTTACAGAAATGTGCTACATCCTGCCTGAGATTAGGCCAATAAAAGTGACTGAGAATTTTATGATAAGTTTTCCTGACTCCTAAGTGACCAGCCCAGGGGGTTTCATGGGCCAGGCGCAATATTTCAGCATGGTAGGGCTTTGGAACCACAATTTGATGTTTTATAGCCCAATCGTCATCAACCAAAACATCTGGAGGTCTCCATTTACGCATGAGAATACCAGATTTTGTATAATAGGAAACAGAGCTATCTGAAGTTTTATCTTCATCATCTACCCTGTCAAACAAACACAAAATATCTGGGTCTTTGTGTTGTTCTGCAATGAGATTTGATCTAGAAAATGTCTGACTTTGGTCAGCAGAAGTTTTACTGGAAGTTTCAAATCCACGAGGGATAACGGAATGATCCGTGTCAAACACCTGACTGAGAAAGGTGTCATTTAAGTCAACATCTGTGACATTATTTTTGAGAGTATTTGATTCTCAGAAGTTTTCTTTGACATGGCTCGAGTAATGGCACAGGAAGGAAAAAGGCGGGAATGTCTTGTCAATTGGCTCTGGATTTTGATCTAAACTAGGATTATCAGTCACAAGTGGATTAGTAATGACCTTGTCCCCAGCAAGGTCGTTCCAAGAAGAAGGTGAATCCCTTCGAAAGGCAAAAAGGCCTAATACCTAAAGTCACAGGTCCAGAAACAAAGTCCGAAGACAAATAGACATTATGGAGAGGAACAGGAATGTATCATTACAATCTACCCCCTTAATAAGAACTTTAGAACCTGAAAATGACTTTTCAGAAAACGGCAGGGTATCTGCCAACAAAAGAGACTGGGAAGCCCCGGTATCTCTTAAAATTTTGACAGGGGTAGCGGAAGAAAAATCACTAGAAAGTGATATAAAACCATCGTGAATAAATGGTTCGAAAATACCCATAATGCTATCTTGAGAAGAATTGACCTTGACCTCATTAATTGGGGATAAGAGGGGTTTAACCTCAGACAATGTGTTACACACATTATTAGACTCTAATTGAGTTGATGAAGAAATAAAGCCGGTTGGCTTAGATCCACTTTGACCACTTTGACCTTCACGTTTTCTTTTCAATTTGAAACAATCTGACATTAAATGGCCGTCTTTCTTACAATAATTACAAGAAAGTGTACCGAACTGTTTGTCAGAAGGAGATTGAGACTTGGGATCTGATGATGTGTGAGTGTTACTTAAATTTTGTGAACTGTTGTCATTTGATTTCCTACTCTCCTTTGAAAAATTCTTGGATGAAAAGGAGGAGTTAAATTTACCTGCATTGTTTCTGTATGAAAAGGACTGGGATGGTTTGCTGAGAAAGGAAGATTTGTGGGTCAATGAATAATCATCGGCCAAACGTGCAGCAACCTCCAATGTATCTGCCTTTTGTTCATTGATAAACGTCTTGATGTCACTCCGAATGCACCTTTAAATTCCTCAATCAAAACAAGCTGTCGTAATTTGTCATAATTCTGACTGACCTTTTCCGAAGAACACCAACGATCAAACAGTTGTTCTTTTGTTCGAGCAATTCAACATAAGTTTGATCCTTCGCCTTCTCACAATCCCTAAATTTCTGACGGTAAGCTTCAGGCACCAACTCATAGCCCTTGAGAATTAATTCCTTCACAGAATCATAATCTGAAGCCTGCTCTACTGACAACTGAATGTAAATTTCTCTGGCTTTACCCACCAAAGCACTCTGCAAAAGCATAGACCAGGACTCCTTAGGCCAATTCAGACTCTGAGCAATTTTCTCAAAATGAAGGAAATATTTATCAACATCCTTTTCTTGGAAAGGGGGAACTAACCTGAAATGCTTAGTGATGTCAAACTTGTCTGAAGGGAAGAATTTTCCTGACTGTCCAAGCTCTAAACGTTTTATTTCTACCTGTAATCGCTGTTCTTCTAATCGCAATTCTTTTTCTCTCTGTCTTTCTTCCATTTCTAATTCTTTCTCTCTCATTTGTAATTCTAGTTTCTTGATCTCCAAATTTGTCTGCATTTCTAATTCTAATTTTCTGAGTTCAGAGGTAGACTCGGGCTCATAATCTTTCAGGGTGGATTCCTCAAATGGCCTAAATCAACTAGATGTTTGGCAATACGGTACTGTATTTCCCTCTTGCGCATAGATCTTTTGACTTCTACTTTAAGGAAATTGGCCAGTGTTATGAGGTTGTCTTTTCTGAGGGAATTAAATGTGTCCTGATCAAGGTCATCCATAAATTCGTCTGGTTTAAATTCCGCCATGATTAAATTTCGCTGAGTTCACAGTATACAGTAGTTTTGAAAAAGGCTGTCAAAATGTTGTCAAACGGCTCAAAATATTCGTATCCCGGACAAGCCCCCAATTTTGTTACGTGCAGAGAAAACGAACAAAAGGGTGAACTCAGCAGTTAACGTTTAACACAGAATTTATTACAAAAATAAAACTAATTGCTAAGTCAGGGATAGAGTACAAGCTTTAAAAGTGTACAGATTACTTATCTCAGCTGGGACGGCAAAGCTCCAGTCTCAGAGTTGTAACAGTCAGTTGGATGAATGAACAGTCCTTTGGCTTGCAGGCTTGAAGCTGCACAAAGTCCACAGTATAAATCCAGCGTTGGCAGTGAAGGTCTTGAAAAGTCTTGAGAATGACTACTGCTGGAGTTTAGTAACACACAAGAGACACGATCCCAAAAGTCTGACTGGAAGCTGTGCACGTCCCTTTTATAAAGGCATGTAAGAACAATCTAGAACTTTTATTGACATGCTAATTACTGTTCTAAAATTATCTCCCTTACACAACTAATCAACTTTCCAGAACATTCCAAACATGACTAATTGAATTCAAGGTTGTGAGGTCATCAAGGGCAGTGACCTTGAGAATGTTCTAGACTAATTGAACTCAGGTCATGATGAGTGTGGGGGAAATGACCTACATAACAGTACCCATTTGAAATCCAAGATCAACAACAGGGTCAAGGATAACATTCTTTGTATTACTTTCCCTTTGCAATTTGAATTTTTTTCTCCTTTTGTAGAATTGAGCCTACTTTATTTTTCTTGTTATAAATGTCATAAAACTAACACAGAGTTGTAAACTTTTAAGAAGAAATATTCAGGGTTTTGGGTGTGTTTACAGTTTTCTTATAGATACAATAGCTCATTGGTTGATATAAACCATGGCAACAGCCAATGTGATCAAAGACAAGAAATGGGATCTTAGGTGATTTTTCAAATACAGCATTTGCCAAATGCAGTTCCAATTTTAGTCAGTAGGTGGACCAGACGAGTTGTAATTTCTTATCATTATTTCTTAATGTACATCTCAGTGTGCAGACACGGGATCAATATTTCCCATTTTTTGAAACAATGAAATCTCTGATAACAAAAAAGTGTGACATGTAAGTGCAATTTTTTTAAAATTGTGATTTGAAATGATACCCCTCTTGCATTTTGGAGTTACATTTTGATTAATGTGAATTTGTAATAATTTTTGGGTCAGTGCAAAATAAAGTGTGGGTCTCTGCTGAAAGAAGTCATTAATTGCATGCAGTTCTGACACGTATTAGATACTTTATCATTATCCTATCACATCATGTCCACCTGATAATTCAAACGCGATCTGTTTGCTTCTTTCGTAACAGACTTTGGTGACAGTTAAAACATTTCAGAAACTACATGTTTTATGTCTGATTGAAGCGAACAACATTGAATGGTGTCAGTTTTGCACTCCTTTTTGATACATCTGAAATATCTGCCAGTGAAGTTTGCCAGTGCCACACATGATAAATACCGGTATATGTGCAGGGCTTTAAAAAATAGTGATAGTAACAATAATTTGGAAAGTTTCGTGTGAAATTTACTTCAGGGGTTGGATTAGAGTTGACAGCTCTGATGTCATCTATATCCACAATGATACACAAATATTCAGTCAGATGTTGACCATATTTGTCTGCATTTATTACAATGCCACCAGGATTACTGTAGTGCTCATTTCAACTGCTATAGTCTGTGAAAGCTGATTGACCAATGAAACCAGTCACGTTTTGTTTACCGCTGACTCAATCAAGTGAAAACTGTTGACTGTAGTGAATCAACTGTTCAAATAGTTCAATGGTGCTCAGATTATTGCCAAAAAATACCAAATTAACACTATTAGGCAAGATGCGAGGTTATAATGATATTCAAATATGCAGATTACATTAATGAGCATTGTTTCGGTATTAAAATTCTATGCTAATGACCCTTAATCATTGTGGAATATTCATGTACCTCGGCTCTTGCATTGTGTAATTAACAAGTGCCCAAATGTTTGTAGATCGGGGGGGGGGGGGGGGGGGGGGAAGTAACATTGGAAATGAGAAGTTTTTTGCTATGATGTCCTCAACTCTTTCAAACTACTTAAAACACTGTGCCTTGTTATCATTATAGTTGTGTTGTAAACGTGAAATTTTTATATGTGAGGCCTAAAAAAAAAAATTGTGTGTTTCCGGTAACCCGACCTACCCTAGTTCAAACCCCCCGACCCTAAACTTTTTTTTGGACCTTGAAAACAAATCCCGCGAGATTGGCTGGGAAAAGTTTTAAATCACGCGTGATTTCATGACGTCATTAAACAACAATAGCGACTGCTTGTGCAAGCGTGTTTTCCGTAACATGTGAGAAATGCGATCACGTTCAAGAAAAAATGTAAAAAGTGTGAGAGGCTCCCCACCTAACTATCCAAAATGTTTTTGTGTCGAGTTTGTGTTTAATTCGTTTCAAAAATGTGTTCCTATATTCTTATCCGATTTTTTGTGTTAATGAAAATGTTTGTTTCACCTCGGATATTTGTAGGGAAGTTTGGATTAGTGTGTACGGTAATGTTTTGTTTGTGTGGGGAAGCTTATGGCGATTGTAAAAAGTGTGAAAGAGGCTCCCCACCTAACTATCCAAAATGTTTTTGTGTCGAGTTTTTGTTTGATTCGTTTCAAAAATGTGTTCCTACATTTCTTATCCGATTGTTTGTGTTAATGAAAATGTTTGTTTCGCCTCGGATATTTTGGATTAGTGTGTACGGTAATGTTTTGTTTGTGTGGGGAAAGCTTATGGCGAGACGCAGCCGGACCTATGGTGTTACAAAGTTGATGAGTGGCCCTTTGACGCTTGCGTTTCGAAACCCGAGTGTGGTTTCTCATCAGTCGCAATGTAGATTCTTCGTTAGTTTGTGTTTGTGAAAATTTATTTTATGTATTTTAGTGGTCTTGCTCTTCGAATAGCGTAGGCAAGAATATCAATGTTTGGGTCTCGTTGTGAGTCCGTTTGGTGGTCTGGTTTGTTTGGTTTTTGTTTCTTTACTTCTGTAAATTTTGTTTTGACTAGTGTGTCTTTTAGGTTTTTGTTTCTCTTGTAAGCAATGATTGGTGATTCTGGGAATAGATTCCTTAGTGTTGAGTCCTTCTCCGGTTCAGCCAAATGTTTCAAAAGACTTCCCTTAAGATGCTGTACTGAAGATGAGTTTGTTTGTTGCTTCTGTACGTGTACTTGTACAGTTTGTTAGTGTATTACGAATACTGTGTTTATTTTTTCTGTTATATTCGTGATTTCATTGTTTTTGTATTCTCTGTCGAGTAGTTTGTTTCTAAAGAAAGCGACTTTTTTAGTAAAGTCGTCATTGTTGTTTCAAGTGCGAGCGTATCTAAGGATTTCACCTTTGATAAAGCCATTAAATGTTGCTGTCGGGTGACAAGATTCTCTATGTAGAAATTGGAATGTGTCTGTTGGTTTAGTATGTGTTTTGATGTCGAGGATATTTTCTTTGTGGTATCTTGCACCTTTGAAAACTACTACATCTAGGAATGTAATTTCTTGTGTTGAGTTTTCGTATGAAAACTTAAACGTTGGGTGCATTGTGTGGATTTTTTGAATGAAGTTAGTGAGTTCGGTTTGTGTTCCCAGAAAGATTGCAAAGACATCATCTCTGAATCTTTTCCAGAAGTGAATGTTGTTGTGGTTGTTTACGATTATTTTCTTTTCAAGTTCATGAAAAGCAATGTCTGCTATCTCTGGCGAGGCATTCGATCCCATGCTGTAGCCGCGGGTTTGGCGGAAATATTGCTTGTTAAATTCAAAACTGTTGTGTTTTAGAATTAGTGAAATCATTTCTATTAAGTCTTCCGTGGTGGTTTTTTGATGCCGTAATTTGTTTGAAGCGAGGTTTGTGAGTTTAATGTTTCACTGACTAGCCGAATCGCTTCGTCGTGAATTGTGTTTGTGTCCATCGACACCACGTCGAGTGTTACAAGAAATGCATGTTGGGGGAATTTGTTTTTTCTATTTCTTGTATGAAGTTTGTTGTGTCTTTTATATTTGACGGTTGTTGCTGGACCAGTGGTTTTATGAAGTAATCCAGCAATTCTGAAATTCTGTTAGTGGGACTGGAGCAGCCACTAAATATTGGTCTCCCTGCAAACGTTGAGTTTTCAAGCGGCGGTTTGTGAATTTTAGGCAATAAGTACCACTGCGGGGTACGGATTTTTATGTTTTTTGGATCGAGATACTTATAAGTATCATGGTCGATGTGTTTGTTCTCGTACATTTTGTTTAATAGTTCGTGTACTTTGTTTACTGTTTGTTCTGTGTCGTCACTGTCTAGTTGTGTATAATACTGAGTGTTGCGTAATTGTCTTTTGCATTCGTGTATGTAATCTTTTGTGTTGACAATGACGATGTCTTGACCCTTGTCGAAAGGTATTAGAAATTTTCACATTTTCTTTTTTGCAGAGAAAAAAAAAATACCAAAAAAATTTTTTTCCGACCTACCTACCTATTTCTGAAGAGCATGTTACAGGAAACACACAATTTTTTTTTTTTTGGCCTGAGGCAATAAATAAAGGCTTATCAAGAACCCACACCACAGAGAATGCTTCCAATTGTAGTCTTTATTTTACAATGTAGTATTAAGAAGTTTCTGGAGATATATACAAAGGTACAGGGAATGGTACAATATTTCATGTATTAAAAACAGATACATGGATAAAATATCAAAGTTAACATTTGTAGTGAAGGTACCGAAAACCTTCCTTAAATGACGACTTTTTCTGCTTTCTAGACCTGCAACAAATTATTCAATCTGTCACATATAACAGATTTCATCCTTAATCTCGTGCATGGGGTCAGAGGTCGCAGTCACAGGTCATGTTTGATTGGCCAGCTCATAAAGTTGGGTGTCATGGTAAAGTTCACTATGCCAGTGTATAGTGACCGGTGATTAATTGGCAAAACATGAAGGATCCGGTACACATGATCATGATCATAACCCTTCCCATCTACACTGTACACACAATTGGATTGTCATCATCAAGTTGTCATCTCACAAGTCATGCAAATGGGAAAGCAAAGGTGGGTACTGATAAGTTGTGGGCATACATATTCCAAGACATCTTATGCACCGGATGGCAAAATGAGTTGGTTTGTGGCACAACATGACATCTGCAACATGGACCCTTTTGGTCAACCCAACTATGGATCAAGACACTATCCCCCATGCAAAGTATCAAAATCAATACAAAGAGGAAAGTTTGATAAATGGTACAAGAATGTCTTAGCACTTCCAATGCATACAGTAAATTGCTGTTCAAGGTTCTCCAAACATTCACTCTCTCACCTGAAGTGCAACAATCATGAAGTTGTAAGCATTCATGTACCCATTTGTCACAATCCTCAGTGCTCATGAACAAATTATACTGTCATGTATTCAGAGGTCAACTGAAGCAAAACTTTACACTTTGACATGTAACATTGTATTGCTATTGAAGAGAGAGACGGTCATATTTCAGATGACAGATGATTACTGACATTTCTAAATATTACGGTATTTTGAGCGGCTGAAAAGTACAGAAAATACCAAATCCACCTCTGACAGGTTTTTAAGGGACAAAGTCGGCCATTTTTCATGAATTTTGTTTGATACCAGATACTTCTTATACTGTTTGACTGTTGAAAGATAATGAATGAATGGGTGACCATGCATATATTCGACCCCGGTTTTAGAAAAGATACAGTAAACCATCGCGAAAACGAGTCATTACCATTAATTTATTTTCGCCGTGGTTTCATTTTTTGTCTAAAACCCGGGTCGAATACATACGTGGTCACCCATACATTCATCATCTTTCAACATGTCAAACAATATAAGTAGTATCTTGTATCAAACAAAATTCATGAAAAAATGGCCAACTTTGACCCTTTAAGGAGAAAAATGGATGTTATTTTGACAATGTGGTTTACAGTATGCAAAACACTATAGAGAAACTATTTCAGATACTCCTTGTAGACAAGAAACATGACAAACAAACCTGAGCGTGAAGAAAATCCTGAGCGTGAAGAAGTTAATTGTGAATGTTTATTATTTGTCCTGAAGGAAGTCATCACCCCCAATTTCAAATTGTGCCCTGTGTAATGAACATTCACTATGTAAAGGTAAGTGACAGCCTTGTTACTTGAGATGGAATAACAATCAAAGTTCATGACTGATCTGCAGTTTGTCTTTCCAGAATGTTGAGACTCCACTTGTGTTGAAAGATTTGTTGTCTGCTTCTGAGTTCATGCAAGGCTACACAGGTGTACATGTATGAAGCCTGTATGTTTTTGTTTGGGGCAAGGCAGCTGTCAATATCACTGGGTTTCCCCATCAAAAGATTGACACAAATATTACCATGGATCCCAAGCTTGGGAAAAATCCTGATACAACATTTCTGAGAAGAATGTCAAATATGCTTAAGAAATATAATACACAAATCTTGGGTTGTCAATTTGAAACAATACATTTTCAAATCTTGATTTTTTCACACAATTCAAGAAAACAACATCATCACCCAAATGCAGATGCCCTTTCATTTTTTTTTTTTGTTTTGGTTCTTTTTGTCACTGAGGTATTTCTGTAGTAAAACCATGCTGGTATATGCATGATACAAATCGACTGGTATAATGGCAATTCAAAGTTACAAAGTGATGAACATGGACTAAAAAGCCACACTTGGCAATGGATTGGGACCTGAGCACATCAACAACTGAAGGCAGTTTTATTTTCAATGTCACTTTCCAAACTTCAAGTCTGAGAAAGCATGTGTGAAAAGTGTGACGAGAAACGTAATTAAACACAATGCAGGGGTGTGAAAAAAATTGTGTCACGTGATCATTTACAGAGATTTTTCTATCGTGTCACCGAATGTGAAATTCATGATCCAAATTTCTTTGATTGATTGTCTGGTCATCAGAAATTTGGATGTGAAATCGTACACCCTGGGATCAAAATGCTATAAAAATATATCTGATGATATAAAATTTTCTTCATCAATACTGGTGTCACAATACAGCAACTCTCTCCTTGGGGGCCTGCGGCTGGTTGCTACTAGGTGTTCCCATCACTGTCAACAAGAACCTGAAGCAGTAAGAACACTTTGTTGTCTCTGGAGAGCTGAAAGCCACTGTGACCTCCAATGTGCCTCAATGTCAGCAGGGAGTGACCTAGGTCACACTTCATGGATCAGTTCAGCAATGCATGCCAAGAACACAGTCATGACCTGGAATAGGTTTCACCCATATCGTTTAGCATTTCATCAGTCATTCGTTCATACGACACACCGACTGGTTCTCTTTTGTGTGGGACCAAGGGTTCCAGCTTTCCTAATCGATGCAAAGGCCATATGATGTGAGATGCTTTGGCATGTATTAAACCCACTGCAACCTGCAGGAAAAACACAGAACACTGCAATTCCTCTTGCTTAAATTTGATCATTTTATCTCTTAGTTCTTTAATCTGCAACATCATACATTTATGTTCATTGTTTTAGTCCATCATTTCATGAGTGTTTATCGTATGGCAACACTCTTCAGTGAAGACACTTTTTCGCAAGTTTGATATATCGATAGTCAAAGATGTATCACTCTCTTAAAGTTCAAATTGAGATGTGCAACTGAGATCTATAACAATAATGATATAATTTTTCATAAACAGTTTAAACTACTTTCACTTAGGTAGATGATTTGTCTAAGTGCTTAAAGCGAGATGCAGCAAAGATCATCAAAAACACGGAGAGTCCTACACTAAATCAGCTCTTGTTTTGATGTCATATTTCATTTACTGTCAAATACACCATTCATCAGTGTTGCCACCAGGACGCACCCTTGTAACATTGTCCCCTAACAGGACCCATTGTGCTCCCCTGAGTCGACTGTGTTGGGAGTAGTCAACAAGTAATATCTGTTACTGACAATGACCTTTGTTTTGCATAATTATTTTTAGGCTTACACTTATGTACTTAACGAGCTAGCTATGATTAAAAGTAATTAAAATGCTGTGCTTGATATCATAATTTGCTTGACTGTAGTCCACTGGACCTCTGATTGGTGACAGATACAGTTTACTGAATTCAAGCATAGCAACGCGGTTGCCGTAGCTTGAATTTTGTTCAGTGAAACTAATTGTTACGAAATAATACAAAATTTGATTGACAACTGACGCTTGTTGTCCCTAAAATGTGCAAAATGTCCCCCAAAATAAATGGTAGTGGGACATGGTGTCCCCTGGTTTTAAAATTCCTGGCTGAAACACTGATCCATGCAAATGTCCAGTGTGCAATTAATTCTGCTAAGGACAACGCAAATTACTCACAGGTCCGAAGAGATTACTGTCCATGCTCTGTCCATGGTGATCACCTTCAACCCAGCAGTGACCTTGGGGTACCTTGACATATCTATTTTTGTAGTGTAATGTCCTGGGGGGGGGGGGGGAGAGAGAGACAGAGACAGAGAGATTATGGTAACAAGTCACTTCTTTGTGCAGTTTGTCAAATTTTACAGAAATATCTGCAATATGGATGCTAAATATAGTTTGGCAAAGATCTCTTCACTCAAGTCTCACTCTTGCATCATTCCTGATAAGTTGGCTGATCTTCAATATTTGGAAAGTGGTATGTAATTTTTTTTTCTTTCAGAAACAGATAATATCAGATTCACTTTCAGGTATACTACATTGTGGAGACTGAGAAAACGAACTTGATTGTAGATTATTTGTGAAGAAAAGACTATAAATATCACTGAGAAGCATAGCTTGTGCAGCAACATTAATACTATGCATTTAACTTTCAACTTGGAGTGACAGAGGCATATCGATAGCAGTGTACTGTAATTCTTCAGAGTGCATCAAGAATACACCAAAGAGCATATACAAGGAAAATATGAGAATTGAATGAGTCACAATTGATATTTGATTTTCAAGATGGAACAAAACATTTCATTGGTGCTGAAAGTGACAATTTTTTCAGTGCCGTTTGTTCCATTCATATTCATATCAATAAAAGTTTCCTAAGTTTACTCCTTTAAGCATGAAATGCCAAGTCTTTAGCTACAGTTGTGCTTTATTTGATATGTGTCACATATAGCTCATGTTAGGACACAAAATCAAAATTTTCAAGATTGCAATGCACACTGCCTAAAAACTTCAGTGCCAGTTTATAACCTGCTTCCATGAGTAGAAAATTAATCCATTTTCTACCAGGCTCCATAGACAAACCATCCAAATAAATAAAACTTGGGGAAAAAAGAGGATTAAGTTGGGCGTTGATACTCAAATACTGGGGTTTCTTTAAAATCTACTTACTTGACTGTATCTCCCTCTAAGGCGATGATTCTCTTCACCAGCCTTGTCCCAGGATCCCTTGGAGAACTAAAATGAACCAATACAAATGCCACTTGAGCTATGCCATGAAAATTTACTGAAATAATTGGTACTTGAAAGTTTGTACAAGCATATCACCATTTGAAATGGTAAAGTGTACACTAAAAATTTGGCTTTCAAATAGCTCAGCCATACACCACTCTACACCAGTACAACCCAATCATTTAATACACCACACCAAACCAAGCCGGCACAAGCGTTGTAGGTTCAAAATCTCTCCTAATCCCCTTAACGGCAGTGAAAAGCCGCCCTTTGCCGGATTACAGCCAAAGGTAAGAACATGTTAATCGACACAACGAACCTCCCTGAGAGAAATTTTGTCATGTACACCCTG
Source organism: Ptychodera flava (assembly GCF_041260155.1). Classification (NCBI taxonomy): domain Eukaryota; kingdom Metazoa; phylum Hemichordata; class Enteropneusta; family Ptychoderidae; genus Ptychodera; species Ptychodera flava. The sequence goes on along the minus strand of NC_091933.1, from coordinate 41,519,662 downwards.
AAAACGTAACAAAAGATGGTCACACTTGACAATGGCTATGTTGTTAACACCTTGTCATGATTGACATGTTTAAATGGGATGCGTGGCACGTGTCACAGAATGGTGATATAATGTATGCGTGCCAACATATGAACAAAGGGAAAAACGTCACAACGATGAATGGAATTCTATGGCAAGCAAATGCCACGAAAAAAAATTAACAACTCAAAACCAACTCTCTCCATATTTCATCTATCGCACATTGTCTGCTTCTTGTGCATTATGCGTGGCAAATTACTTGGTACGTTACCCAGTCGCTTGTTTTCTAATACACGCTGGCCAACCATGCTGCAGTAAACACTGTGATACACGCTAGCCGGCAGGCGGCCATAATATAGTAAACATGGTGTTTACTTTAACAGCATGACGGCAGCCTGTATCTGAAAACAAGCGACTGGGGTACTATATAATTGTGCGAGCCCCATCATTACTTTATTATTTGGGAAATGTGCCATATTAATTGTCATCAGGCAGTTTTTACACTGCTATCCATTTCAGATATTTACTATCAATTTGTAACAGAACAGAAGTGGTGATTTTAGAAATAAACCCTTATGCGTCATTCTATTTCTTGGTGGAATGTGCAGCTCACTATAAAACATGTCTTTTTAGCTAGAACATTATTTTAGTCAATTTGTTTAAAAAAAAGTCTGCCGCCAAATCAAGTGTTTTTCATTATAACATGTTGATGAAGGTTTTCGGTAATCTCTGTTTGGAATAGGTAGTTGCCCTGAAAAAGGCTGTTTATGGTTAGGTTTTTCACTCCTGTTCGAACACAACATCATCAATGTCTAGTATCTGCACAGTCTCTGCGTCACCATACTTTTTTACAGCTAGATGAATTCGTAGCACCAGAGGCTTCTGTAAACCAATCCACAAGCACCTGACCGTATTTGATTTTAGTTTAGATGACATGTTTTTTATGCATTCACAAGGGCGTTGCTGTCAGAAGTTTATAGAGATTAAAGCATTTGTTTGCCTTCTGCTAACAAAGGTGAATGCAGCAACTGTCAAAAAACTTGACAAGGTACCACTTCAGCTGTACAGACATGTCATAGCACTGGCAACGAAAACTACAGGACAAGATTTACTTGGGACAACTCAAGCACCGACCAAATAGCTGTGACATGCAGCAGTTGCAGGAACTGCACACAAATGAAACAGCCATGTGTGAATCCAGCTGCTTATGGGAAATTGTGTAACCTCATACGCAAGATATAAACAAGAACCTTACATGACATCACCAATAAAATGTATCTAACGAGAGTTGTACCTTTTCCAAGTTTAAGCATTATATATATATATATATATATATATATATATATATATATATATATATATATATATATATATATATATATATATATATATATATATCATATAAGTCAGAAATAGCCCCATTAGAGACAGGATTCTAGCAAATTTGATTTCTAACAGTCAAGGGGCATGTGTACCAACAGTAGCCAGACCAACCATTTCACAAGTGCACTCTTGTTCTCATTGTAATTAAAGTTACTCTGGCTGTTACCACTCCCCCTGTGCAAGTTTGTAAACACGCTTGTTTATTTACAAATAACAGGGTGGTTATTGGATGGCAAACATTGTGTACACTTATGTATTGTTGTTGTAATGAGTGTCTAGCAACAGAGTTTGTGCTAAGGGTTTTTCTCATGACAATTTCATCCTCATTTTCCAAACACTTCATTTTAAAAAAGTCTGCTTACCAAATAGAAAAAAATGGACGAATACGGTTAGTGGTGCAATGGTTAACTGCACAAAGATGTGTCTGGGAACTAGAATTTATTGATTTACAATATTTCAGTGTGTTCATAACTCATAAATTATTTTTGCAATTGCCACACAACTTGTAACTTTAGGTATTTTCAATACTATTTTACTGCTACCCTTTTCAGTTAATTTCTACTTTTTTCTACACTTTCCGTTCAATTCAAGGCACTGAGTGTAAGTTGGGCCTGTACCGCTTGAAAGGTGCGGCGAAACCTATGCACCTTCGGATTGGTGCATGGACATGAAATGTTTGATGGCATACAGAATAGAGTGAATACCATACTGGCATTTGTATAGTTAGAATCAAAAGTTTGAAAAGGCTTTTCCTCATTAGATTCTGTAAATGATGTACATTGTACAAAAGACAGCAGAACTCCTTGAACAATTTAAAACATGTCATCGATAATATTCATCACAATTATGGTGACCCCAATGGTGATGTACATCAGTATGGACAGTCAATGAAAATCTATAACATGAATGCAGCACCTAAGAACTACCCAAAGACATTATCATTTGCCATTCAGATATAGAATCTACAACCTTTTTTCCATTCTATACAATCATGGCAATTATGAGGACATTATTGGTGGTGGGCAAGTCAAAGAATAACTTTCCATTGGCTTTCTATTTCATGAAATATCCGGGTTCCTCTTTTTTTACTGCAATAGTTCATCAAAGAATGGAAAGATACATGTAATTACAGAAAAGGGAAGACTTACTCCAGTGCAACAATGTCTCCTCGCTGGATGTCGTAGTTCCTCACTGACCATCGATTCAAAAATATGACATCACGGTCTCTGTTATTCCTTGGATTCAACGCTGGCTGTAAAAAAAGGAGGCAATTGTTTAGTGAGGTATAAAAGACATGAAGGTATGATTAAAAGATTGAACCATGAAGGTAGTCTTTCTGCCCCATGATTGAACAAATCACATCTTCTTACTGGCTGAGATAGGGAGTGCAGGATCATCGATAGTAGCTGCAGTGCAAATCCAGATCTGGTTTTGCCGTTCGACCCAAATACCCAGGCAAACCTCAAGCTACAGTACCACAGGCACACCACCTGTCGCTTAGCGATCGGTACTGATTCACAGAAGCTTTTCTCTCTCTCTCTGACATCTGTTTACTGTGAATCCGTATCGATCGCGATGCGACGGGTCGAGTGCCTGTGTACAGTACAGTACAGTACTGCAGCTAACACAGTACACTTAGTGCTTTGTTTATGTTGTATTGTAAAGACGCCGATAATGCTAACGTGACTTTGCATTACGAAATTTGCGAAAAAGTATGGTAAGGCTGATAGAAATAACCAAGGCATGGAGTGTCCGGCCGCGGCTTTGCTACGCGCCGCCTCTTTGCTGCGGATCCGTAGCCCTACACTCCCTTTGCTGGTTTGTGTTGGGGGAGTGGGGAAAGGGAGTGGTAGGGCTACGGATCCGCAGCAAGCCGCCTCCCAACTCCGAGGCATCTTCGCTGCCAAGGTCTCCGCTCCGGGCAGCTGGATGCTTCCCGAACGGAAGACTCCTGTCTGGCTAACGAGCCGTGCGGGCGGACGATGACTCCGAGTGGCGTAGCCAAAGCGCGGACACTCTCGCATAGTACTCGTAGGTACTAGTGTGTTGGGGGAGTGGTAGGGCTACGGATAAGCAGCAAGGATCGAAGCAGTTGACTTACCTGCATGGACGCTCCTTCGACTTTGGCAACGTATCCGATGTGATCGAGAAAAGTAACACTGACGGGCATTGCAAACATGAAACCGCTCGCGAAGGCAGTCGCAAAGCTTTTCCACGAACGGGCCATAGCATTAGTGAAGGCAACGTAACATCGACGCTCGATTGACTTCACAATGTTCATATACCCTATGTATACTGTGAGAGACGGTCAACATGTGCAGCACTTCAGCGTATCATGGATGAACTAGCTAGGAAGGGAGAGAAATCCTCTTAGTTTTAGCGTACAGTTCTCTAAACAGCAACCTCTCCACGAACATACAGCTGTTTTAAGTCTACTGTACCCCTGTATGCACGCACGTGAATGGAAATTGAGGACGCGTGACGGCTTTTTCCATACTAAATTTGATTGGCGTACTCGTCAAACTTTCATTGCATTGCCATTAAAACCGATAAATGATTGGAACCGATAGATATTAAAACGATATCTCCCTACTTTCTGAAGAGTCCATTTGTCCGATTTTGACAAGCATTTGATTCCTGCTGACCGTGCACGTTGCCTTGGCCTTGTACGAGCAGCGTCGAGCGTCTGCATGGAAAATACCGGCATAACCTCTAACCTTTGACCAGGATTGGACCTGATTCCGAAAAAAGGCCCTCCAGCTCTTCTTTAGTCAGCTATGATGCTTAGTATCCCTAAGTAAGTTCACATTCATGGTTAACGTCTGTAATACTATTACTACCGTTGAGGGCAGCTCCTTCAAACTCTTGAAACGTACCTTCAAATTACTTACTGATTTAGTCTACGTTTTCAAGATGAACTAAAATTGTGAGAAAGGGACTGCAATTTCGAGGAAGGGATGGCTGAGATATTTAGTAAGAGCTTTTCTGCATGTTTGTCGATCCGGTGGAGGTGTGGACTTTAATGCATATGCTTGAGACTAATGATATGTTTTGCATTAGAGTCGATAAATAAATGATGTTGAAAGATTGCGCTGTCTTTACTTTTTTGTCTTTGGTCATTTTGATTAATGGACTACGTTGACTCAAACAGGATGGGCGCATCAACATCTTTGAACAATAGTGCTGTTATTTCTGCATTGACATTAATTTCTAGCGAAGATATCTTGCTCATACATGAGTTGCTATATCAGGAAGGGACGCACCCATACACATACACAAGCGTATACGTACACACCAATCAAACACATTAACAATGCCCTGTATTCGTAAGCAGTTAATGTTTTATTAACGTCATCACAAGACTCAATTCCAGAAAGCTGCAACAGATATAGACAACGACTGTTTATGGAAACGTTTTGACATGAATCAAAAGTTCAAATGTTTCACTAGGACCTGTCTATGATAAATCTTCTTTTACGTCGTAAAGACTGATGCAAATATTCAAAAAGAGGTTTTAAAATCAACCGAAGCAAATTAGATTGATTAGACAAGTTCTTAAGAAGTTGCAGTTCTTGAACGATGGATGAGTATTCAAAGTTGAATGTGCGCATGGCATTCGCGATCAGCTCTCTATACTGTCCCAGTCACGGAACTCTCCGTTGATTTATGCACGGTCGTAGACTCGCTTTGCCGAGACACCGCCGACGGTCAGGGTGACAATCATCTGGTTGCCGGACACTTCACGGGTTTCTACCAGTTGGTCGATTTTACCGGAGCCTGTACCTTTGATGACCAGTTTCCCACCTTCGTTCGTGGCCACAGCTTCACGGGTTTGTCCGTGCAGACCATAGGTCTCAGTGAAGGGCTCGTCGAGTTTGAAAGTCTGGTCCACCGACTTCTTCTCACCGCTGACTTTGATGTTGAAGACATCACCGTTCTTGCTCATCTCAACAGTAGATTTGACACCGGCCTTTTCTCTAGCTGCAGCAGGAACGCCGAGAGCATCGAAGACAGCGTCCAAGTTCTCGCTGTTTGATAGAACCCATTTACCAGCAAAAGCCATGGCGATGATTGGTTCAAGTTTTGGCTGAACGACAAGTCGAGTTGGAGAGGCGATTTGTTTCTTCTAAACGCAGCGAGATGAAATTGACAATTCTGATGAAGTTTCTCTCAATAAATGCATTTCGATATGCAAATTACGCAAGTCATTACCACTCTAAGAGAGGGAAGATGGGTGACATCCATTTTGACAAAGATGCATATGATGCAACAATACAATCTCCACCCTTAAAAAAAGACTTCGGTATCTGTGCATCTCTAACTCGCATTAACTCGCATGATTCATATCAATCATATATTTTTAAATCAAAGAAAGAGATACCTTGCTCGGCAAAATTAAAGCTTCAGATGAGACAGTCTGCTTTGTGTCTTTGTTTGCTCTGTAATAGTTTTATTGTGTCTCTGCAAGGATGGAGGAACTGGAGTTTACTCTTTGCGTGCCTGGCGACGATTGTTTACATAAAGTGATAATCACTGATAAAGTGTGATATTCAAGTTGGGATCACCGTTGACATACAACACAAATACAATACAAATACCATGGCAACTTGTACGTCTTGCAACGTAACTGAAATCCGGAAAAATTGTTTGGGACATTAGCCGAATTTTCCAGCTTTATGGTGTTCACCGTCACTGCAGATATATGCACTCTATCAAAAAATAGTTTCCCAGACCATCTGCATGATTTCTCTGAGCTGTCCTCTGAAAACATCTCACGTCATGTACTTTGAATCTATCTAGGTCCTTACGCCACTTGGAAAGCTAGAACAAAAATGTAGACGACACTTCCTTTCCCGTACACTTTTTCCAGCGAAACCATTCAAGTAGCGGATTGAACCATAGATTCTGGAGCAGTTAAACCACGATTCTAGTATTGAATCTATCGCTCAAGTATTTACAGTTACTGTGTGTTTTCAGTATACACCATTTACATTTACAGTGTCAGGTTCAGTACTCGCGTGGCCATGCCTATTTTGCCAATAGCTATCACATTAATGTAGTCATCCGTTCTCAAATATTACCCAGGAAAATTCGTGAAGCGATTTCGAATTTTCGATTTGAAAAATACAGACCGTAACTAGGAGGTGCTGTGCTAGAATACCATGGGGCCAGTTCTCATCAGTCAAAATGCAAACTGTCTTTGTCAGTAATTAATGACTCGTCAAAGAAGTCTTGAAGAGAACGACACTCGTCATTAAAAATCAGTATACATACAATGTATTGATTATATCATGACATGAAACTGAAGTACAATTAATAGCTAGCAAATGTAATACACAAAAAATATCTAATTCAGCTAGGCCTAAGATCTGGTAAAATGTTAATATCGTAAATATTCCCCCCAGAAATTGCAGCTTTTATTCATGTCGATTTTGATCTGTTGTCACAAAAATACCTAAAACTCGACTGCAACCATGATCTTGTTCTTCTTCGGTTGGTCCATCATTGCTTTTGTGAAACATGGTTTCCTTTGTGTATGTACCAGTATTGCGTACACATTTTGGGACAATTTATCCTTTTGATTGATTCTCTTCTCCAAGCTCATGGGATGAAAAATGAAATAAGAGAAAATTTTAAGATTGAAAATTTTCCTAGAATACTCCTTGGGTACAAATACATTTGGGCTCTCAATTTTCTTTCAATACTTTTCTGATCTACCATGAGGGCTTATTTTGAGCTCTTGGAGTGAGAAAAAAAGCACCCGCCTTAGTTTTTCAAAACTCGAAAAAATTATCTTGCCATTAGAGTTAACAAAGAGATGGTGGCCATGAATATCGATGTGTTTGGTAATTTGTTTCTCTTGTTTCAAACTTTGCAAGGTGATCCCCGATTTTTATTCTTGTTTTAGTAAGAGTAAGGTTAAAAATGCCGGTCACAGATGTTTGAAGGACGCTTCTCATGCTCTCACTAATAAACACCACTAAGCATTTTCCCTTTAATGAATCGGTCTTCTGTGCTTGTTGGCGAAAGTTCAGAGAGTTGCTTCAGTTATATTATCAAAATGATATGATGTCCACGTGTTAGTCCAACAGGGGAATCGTACCATCGTCCAATTTGGTACCTGATTAGAAATACACATCTTCCCCAGCTTCATAAATCTTCAGCAAATTTGAACGCCGTTATGTTCATATTTCACATAAATACTATCTTTTTATGAGTCAAATTTTACGATAACGGACCACGATAAATTTGTCAACACTTTGGTTGGAGTACGGTACGGTAAGAAAGAGAGCAAACAAAATGACCCGACTTTGGACCTCTGTGGAGGTACCGCGGTTTTCAATGAATGACGTCACTGCCTGCTAGGCTTGTTGAGGAAGACCTATAGTGAACAAAGAGGTGTGGCAGAGTATAGGTATCGCCAAGGGAGTATTTTGACTCTACAGTTAATGATATAACGTAATTATTTTAAAGTGTACTATTCAGAGTAAATTCCTCGGATTTAATTTGTGGCTTAATTTCATCTCACGCTCTGAGTTGAGATGAAAGGCTTAAAAAAAGGCTTAATCATGGCCATGGCTTTTGCTGGTAAATGGGTTCTATCAAAAAGCGAGAGCTTCGATGCTGTTGGCGTGCCTGCCACAGCTAGAGAAAAGGCCGGTGTCAAATCTACAGTTGAGATGAGCAAGAACGGTGATGTCTTCAACATCAAAGTCAGCGGTGAGAAAAAGTCGGTGGACCAGACTTTCAAACTCGACGAGCCCTTCACTGAGACCTATGGTCTGCATGGACAAACCCGTGAAGCTGTGGCCACGAACGAAGGTGGGAAACTGGTCATTAAAGGTACAGGCTCCGGTAAAATCGACCAACTGGTAGAAACCCGTGAAGCTTGATTGATTGATTGATTGATTGATTGATTGATTGTAACCCTGGCCGTCGGCGGTGTCTCGGTATACAAGTATACTTAAATTATCAAAGAAGAACTTTCCATTCATATTCTAGACGAACAATGTTACTGCTCGCTAGTTTCTTTTCACTTTACGGACAAATGTAGCATGTCTTTTTGTCTAATATGTGGTTATTCCGCATCGTTTTTTCATAGACAAAGATAGTAACTTTGCTGCCTTTATGTTGTTTCCAACAACAACAACAACAACAACAACAACAACAACAACAACAACAACAACAATAATAATAATAATAATAATAATAATAATAATAATAATAATAATAATAATGTCTTTATTTCGATAGCCAACTAATAAACAAGGGAACGGAAACAAGTTGATACGGTCAGGAAAATATAATAGGCAACAATATCTATGCAAATAAGTTTAACTTATATCTCATTCAAACTGCCCCATGGAGAGCAAAGTTCAATCAGTTATATTTATATTTATAGTTACATTGGATTATTGCTAAAAGTTTCCCAACAATTATTTTTCAGCATGTTTTGTTTCATTTTTTTCAAAGACTTAAATTGGAAGGGGTCTCAGCTGAGTTTAACCACAGCCTGACAAGCGAATAAAAAGCAGCTTACCAAACGAACAAAAAGCGTATGGTTTCAGTAAGCGGCATTTTGAGTGAACCACTCACTGAAACGCCCACTCTCTACACTGGTTTGATTCCTTGTACAGAAAGACATTCCGATGGGTTCCGAGCACACTAACATCCTGTGTAACCGTTAATGCTTACCGTATTTATCAAATTTTGGAGACATCTTAATTAAATTGGATTCTTTCGAATTTGTTGAGAAAGAGCGAAAATACCCCCACAAGCTGTCAGAAAGTGTTGATTCACTATTTTTTTTCGTAAATTGAGGTAATATGCGCCTAGAAAGTGAAAGACTTAAACTTTTGCTCAAGCTTTCATTGACAATGACGTGTACTATAAATGAACCCCGGTTCACTCTACTCCACATTGATTGGACATTAAGTAGTTTGGTTTGTATCATAAATGAGATAAAGGGACAAAAGAATGATGAGTTTGGTATATACCATGATTTAGTAACAGGACAGACTCGGAGTTTACAAGGTAAAAGCATCTCAACATGATATGAGTGAGAAATGTTCGTCCGCGTACGCCAAGTGGTCACCGGGTCACCTTTCAATATTGTGGCTATGGTGGAGAGCTCTCGCGGAGCGCCACCAGTGTTGGTTATGGAATGTGCTTATCTTCTTGTCATCGTTGTCGTTCCTTGTTCCGGTTCGAATTATCACTAAAAACTTGCCATTATTGAATTAACGACTCCGAGTAGTTTAGATTAAAGCATCGCTGGTTTCTTGGTATAAGTTACTTCGAATCTCAAACCCATAAATCGAGTCACAAAAGTTAGTTTATTTCTCGAATTCAAATTTAAGGAAACATTTTCTGTAATTTCCTTCTATATCAATGTTGAGCTTTTATTCCTGTCAAAGTTACTATATGAGAGTCTCGATGACCTCTGACGTCAATAAACTTTAACAGAAAGCGAAAGAAGTGAATGCATACACAAAAGGTTTCCTATAAACTGGCTGTTTCTTGAGAATTTCTAGCTATACATGCCTTAATTCATCTTCCAATGATTTCATATGAGTTGAATAGTTCCCGTAAGTTTAAAATGTGGCAGATATGTCACTTAACATGAATTTAAAATGTCATAGTTATCAACACTGCGACTCGCTACAATTATGTAAGTCCTTCACTCCCCACCGCTAGAGGTGCACTTTACCATGATTATCGTGCGGTGCACTTCAATGTCTTGATTGCGCCAGCGAAGCGAGGACGTCTGGAAAGCGAGAAAAGTGAAAGGAGACAATGAAAACATAAACCAGAAAATGAATGATGTCAGTGGGAGAACACCTCATCAAAACAGCAAATACTGAATTTATATCCTTTATGGATCCACACTGGGATACAGATAGCAAACATGGCGATGCACTTTACTCTGTAACACCTAGAATGCGCACATACGGAGAACAGTTTTAATACGCACCCATATATTGCGAGATTTACAGCCGAATAGATGAGTAACGGAAGAATAGAAGTCGATAAAACTGAAATCAAATGACGAATTACTACAACTGACAATGAAGTAGCAGACTTCATTGTGTGATATCGATGCAGCAATTATTGATAATCTTTGAATCTGGTGCTCCAATGGATGGTGGCCATTTTGAATTTTAAATATCGGTAATTCTGTGGTTATTTGTTTCTCTAGTACCAAATTTTGCACGATGATCCCTGATTTATATTCTTGATTCTGAAAGAGAATGGTTGAAAAATTCCTTAAGGAAAATTTCAGCAAAAGTTGAAGTCTTTCACCTTCGAGGCGCATAATACCGTAACACGATAATACGGCAAATTTGTTCGCGGTATGGTTTCTTTCCTATCATGTGAAAACAGTTCCACCAGCTTACAATCAGAGTAAAATCAACCAAGATTGATCCGTTATGATTAATAATGGGCATCGAACGGTCAAATTAAGTCTCAGATGCCGATACAGAGATCGTTGATTCATATTTCACTGAGGAAAGATACTTGTGATGGACTTGGATATAAAATTGGGTTTGTTGGGCAAAGACAGGTACATAGGCCTAGATACACATATAACAATGCTGACAAGTACATACATACATACATACATACATACATACATACATACATACATACATACATACATACATACATACATACATAACAGGACATAGTTGTGGTTTTTTAAAGTAAGGAAAACATTTTATTACTTTTGTCTGAATATTGGAAACTTTTTACAGAAAATACACAAAGTAAACAGACATCAACAGCGTTCGCACTTGGTAAAAATTGTAAACAACATGGGAGACAAGTACAACATTCAAGTGTAAGTCCTTAGACGTCAATACTTGCAAACTACGAAAATCGATGATTGTTTCAAAGACTTGAGTAAACCGCTGATTTAGGTGAAAGTTATCTGAATACATTGTCTCGAAGTTTTCTATAAAGAATTTCAATAAAGTCAACAAATGAATGGGAGTACTCAGAATTCTATGTAGGTTTGGCTTACAGTTAATGTGTTGTTATCGCATGATAGACTTAATGAAGATTCGTCATCTTCATTGTTACAGTCCACTGCAACTGTACACCAATGTTCTGTTATAATGTGGTCCTCTTCTTCAGGGGTTTAAGCACGGTCGTAGAATCGCTTTGCCGAGACACCGCCAACGGTCAAGGTGACAATCATCTGGTTGCCAGACACTTCACGGGTTTCTACCAGTTGGTCGATTTTACCGGAGCCTGTACCTTTGATGACCAGTTTCCCACCTTCGTTCGTGGCCACAGCTTCACGGGTTTGTCCATGCAGACCATAGGTCTCAGTGAAGGGCTCGTCGAGTTTGAAAGTCTGGTCCACCGATTTCTTCTCACCACTGACTTTGATGTTGAAGACATCACCGTTCTTGCTCATCTCAACTGTAGATTTGACACCGGCCTTTTCTCTCGCAGCGGCAGGAACTCCGAGAGCATCGAAGACAGCGTCCAAGTTCTCGCTGTTTGATAGAACCCATTTACCAGCAAAAGCCATGGCGACGATTGATTGAAGCTTCTAGCTAATCGGCAGGTGGAGCAGCAGATGATTGTAGCGTGAGACGCAAGTACAGATGTCTGATTTTTCTGTGCTTATATAGGATTTTATATGCAAACGAGACATTGTCCCATTTTTAGTGTAGGGCGTTGTGGAGACATGAAGCTCGACATCAAATTCGTTTAAGTTTGAAATCCACCTTTGGAAGCATTATCCCTCAATAGTTTCTACCTACTAAAATGAGATAGTCCACACATAGATGACGTCACCTATGAAGACACTTGCTGATCACACCTATCAATCAAATATTTAACAATCATAAAAAGAGGACGCGGTCAAGAAGAGGAGACTATTCCCGTCTGGCCCTTATTTGATAACTGCCCTGGATTGACGTAATCGTACCACATGGATCAAAGCCTCCCCCAATAAAATCAGACTTCTAAAACTTTCTTATCTTAACGCAGAATTAGCAAATAGGAGAGAACAAACGCTGCTATAGAGTTAATAGGCATAAAGTTGGCACAGTTAGGTAACCAAGACAATACGGCATGAGAGTGATGGTGGTACCACACACTTGCACAAACAAACGTAAATTATGTCTTGTCAGAATCGACGCTTTCTTGGCATAATATTTTCTACGCTCTATCATTTATGGTTGTGCTGTTAATAACATAATATACACATAACATCCATAGATGAAATCGCTCAGTATAGTTCAGTCATAGCTCAGAGATGCAGATTTATAGGACCGAAAAGACAGTTTATGTCCATGTTTTCTCCGAAAGTTTAACCCTTTTTTATTCAAACTCTTTTATTTCAATAAATCAAAAAAGGCGCATGTAATGTAGAATAAAGAGAGCAGAATTTTTGCGGCGCCGTACCCTATACGCGTCAAACCATTCGGTTCCGTACCCCTATCGTCGTAGACCATCTGCCCCTTTACGGCAACAGCTTGGCGTTCTTGAATTTTGCTTTTGCTTCGCGGATATCATGGTATGCTTACCCTACGCGTCAATCCATTTTCGGCTGGGAATCATTGCGTCGAGATCAACTCAACATGGCAAGCGTACCTTTCTCACAACAAGTGTTGCAGACGCATATATTGCAGCGTCACCTGATTATGTAAATCATCAGTGGCAATCACTATATCGGCAGAGTGGAATACTCGTACGTGTTAAAGCAGTTTTTTCGAGGGTCTATGGTTAAAGCTAACTTATGATCCTCACCTAGCTTGGTAGAAGGAGCTTGTCTCTGTCCATCATTCAACACCATCATCTTAATTTATAATGGACAAACACATTTCTCTCTATTATATAATTAAACTTACTTCTCTGTACACTGAAGCTATCATGGCGAGATATCTTTTCTGAGATAATATTTGCAAGTTTACACGACAAACACTGCACTTTACAGCGTCTGCGCACTACAATTTCATTGAGAAAACGAATGAATGGGATGAACTCGTACTCGCATTGCACCGATTCATGAACATTCGTAGAAAAAATAATGTAAAAGGTATTAGATTTAAAGAAAATCTTGACAATAGTTTTGACAATTCGTTTATCGCCATGATCAGAAGAATACGGAAAAAATGGTAGACATTTGTGTCATTTTAAGATGTCAAAAAAAGTCTAGATCAGTGGATTGACTTGAAAAAAGACAGGACCTAGTGATATTAATGGAAACATATTTGTTTGTTCTAATCAATTAAAGTTAATTCACCCGTTCAATGAAACTTTTTTTCTATAGAGTTGGAAGTTTGTGCCAAATAATGTTCTTCGGACAGAGCCCTGTAGATGAGAGACACCGGTAGATACAGCACGTAAGGTGACACTGGTTGTCGTAAAACCCAATCATCTAGACTACATACGGTGGACTTTGTACTCGCCGATACTTTCCTTGTTGCAGTACCTGTCAAAAAACTTTTCTGATATGTGCTTTGTTATCAACATTACCACTTCTACTGGGAGTTGTATATCTACAAATAGTAATGATATTTTTTGCATTTTTGCTTATATATTGAAGATTTAATTTATTACAGTTTGCTTTGTTCACCATAGCCGTCTTTCCGAATCAATCACAAGTTTTTTTTTTGTTTTTTTTCCAAGCTTTTACGTGTCGATCTCCTACGGCGCGGGCAATCAGAAAGGCTGTGAGGCATTCCGACACTTATTGACAAACCGATTTGTAATCTCACAAATGAAAGGAACGATGTCGCAAGGTTCGAGGTCATTGTGCAAAGTCTGTCGAATGAAGGATTGATGGTTGATGCTGAATTTTGTGAATGAAAATTCTTCTAGAGAGCTACAGTATTTAGAAACATTTGTTGTTCATCCGTTGCTTGAAGCAGATTGTTTCTTGGAAAGATACAATCATGTTCTCGTCATTTCATTGCTGTCCGGCAAAAAACACCAAGTATATATGTAACAATTTTCCAATTTAACCAAACACTGAAACTTTAAAAACACGCCATTCGAATTCTTTCTGAAAAACTCGTGGTTTTTTGCAGTGATTGTAGAGCCAATCGTCCACAATTTTCCATATGTATGCAACATTACAAAAAAAAAAATGATACGGAAAGCTGAGAATCAATTAATGGAAGTTGTGACAGACTGCACATTCAAATACGGATGATGCTCTGTGATTGACACAAAAGTCCCGCTTGAAGATGCATGTATGGATGACCTTTAGTCTGCAGAAACGCTAAGTGACCTTTGACTTCGAATTCACTGATGCACCGAATGAAGACGCCAATGTCTGAGCTTGTATAATGTAGCTTCTTCAGTAAACGAAAGACAACTACCGTAAAAATCGATCGAAATACTTCCATGGAAGCAAAATTTTAACATAAGAATTATTATTTGACTATTTATAAGAAGTCAAAGCTAGATCTTGAGAGGATAAAATCAGAGAACTCTGAGTGGATTATATCACTGATTTCATCCCATACCAACCGACAAATTTGCACTGAGGACACATGAAATCATCAAACCCTCCTATTATATCATGGTTTTCCAGTCCATGGAAGGCGTTATTAAGGAATAGTTCAGTACAACATTGCACGTTTCATGAAGACACTGTAATGAGACATATCTGAATTTTCAGAAAAGTAACTTTAAGTTATTAACGTGTCTTAAACAGTCGTTTACACATAGAGAAATTTCACTAGTACAAAAAGCAAGCCATAACAATAATGTACCACACTTGACTCATTCCGCCCGACCATAATGTATGTCACACTTTTGAATTGCACTTATAGTTTCAAGCTAGACTTATTACGCCTGTCATCGAAAACAATGTTCAGCCTATTTACTCAAGGAGTCAACAATGAAAGGAACGCGATAAATCAAACCTCAAAGCGATGTGTTACAGTGTCTTGGAAGACAAATAGAAACCTTGTAGGACCAAAAACACACAAAGCATCACGGTAGTTTCATGTTAATTTATTATTTGACAATGACTCTCGTTTGTGTGTCAACGCGTGTGCGGTCCTACGATTTCTTGTAGTCGTCGTAAAGGTCGGACAGTCGGTCGTGGAATTTCACGTCGATCTGATGTTTTTCAAGAGACGCATTAAGACTAATGCCACAGATATGTTACCTGAAAAAAAATGCGGTGAGATATAATGGTTCGTTCAAAATAGACGCAGGACTGTGACAGCTTTCACACAGAATTCAACATTTGATTTTTAGTTCTCTTTAAATTTTTGTTCCTATTAAAGGTTTGGTTGCATGACTGTATATTGAACCAATAGTTTCAATCACATGGTATTCTCCGTGCTCGCAGGTAATACGGTAACCTTAGATCCCATTCAGGTAGCTCTGCGTGGTAGGACTGTGTGTTACCGGCTATAGGCCTTCCTCGCAGAACTACCATTTGGGAGGATAGCGATATGAGACGGTAGTAGAGGCGAGACTCTGTATGTTAGTACGTACTTTGTATGTTAATACGTACTACGAGATGTAATAAATCGGCTATTGCTTGCCTGTTATCCCAGAAAAAACTACATTCCGATCTCTTTAACAATTGTATTTAGGAAAATATACACTGATCAACACTTGCAACGTAAGCTCGTTTCCTCTGGCTCCACTATACAATCGACATACCCAAATCCCTCTAGATTTTTTTAATCGCCCGTAAGTTGGACGTGCAGCGGCACGACGTAGTAGAGCTAGTTACATGTAACTGTTTACCTCTTTCAATAAATGATAGTGTAGATGGAATTTCATTGATTACGCAACATTGTATTTACATTTTGATCTTCTATTCATTTACTACAAATACTACACACACATTTCAGTGCGCTCCCTTCAAATACATTCCCATGAAAATGCTCAAAATCATCAACAAAGAATTATCTATCACTCAAACAGATAACAAAGCGTAGGGATTAACTTCAAACGCCCAAGTATGGGGATCGCTTGTGAAGTAAAACTTAAATTTCTCCATTCAATGATGACATTAGGTTAGTCGCGGTTTGAAGTTTCGGATACTGCGTAGTAACCAATACACAATAATTTTTGTGACTTATGCCACATTTCACGATGAAATGATATCAAAATTCTGACTGCTGCTGTTGCTTTGCATTTATAAAATTATCACTTGGGAGACATTTTCTTTTCCATTCTATGGTCAAATTGGGAAATTATGATTAGTTTTTTTAATGCAATTTTATTTGAGTTGAATTGACAATTATGAAGTTTTCGAACAGTCATCCGTTTTCGAAACACGTAGAGTCTTAGCACTCATCCGTGACTATCACTTTCCGAACTTAGGAAAATACCGAAAATCATCGATTTCAGTTAACCATTCTACAACTACTTTTCTATTCAAAATCAACCAGTCGACAGTCAAGTGGATGAAAAGCCTGAAAAGCCAATGACGCTGGGAATTTTCATTTGTGCCAAAAGAACAATCCTTTGACCTTTGACTCTCATTATGGAATACCATGATTGCAACGTTAACTAGCAACTTGAAAATAAATCTTAAGTCTTGAAATAAGGAGCATACAACATAATATTGTCAACTAAGTTTGCCAACGACACTATTCCTATTGGAAAGTTAGACTCTCATAGCTCCTCGGCCTCATTCGCTACGCAGCTCTATCCTCAATCACAAGGTGATGCGCCCTCAACGGTCTTTCTAGCCAGCGCGGCTCACCGGCCACCGAGCCAGCCTGGTTAACGCGTAACGCTATACTTTGGGCAAGGAGCCGTTAAATTCGGCCTTTTGGCGGGAGCTTGCCGTGGATGGGGCTAAAGCATTGAGGAGGGGAGAGGGCATGTCTCATTTTGAGGCGGGAAGGGGCACTGTAGACCTTTTTCCTTGGGGAGAGGGCTAACAGGGACTTTTTTCAGAGGGAAAGGGGGAGAGGATAATACACACTAGAGAACTAGGGGATATATCTTTATTTTTATCGTTGCTATTAGGGACTGGACATAAATTACAGGGGGGGGTGGGCCGGTGTTTTTTGAAAAACCGCTGCGTAAAAAATAGTGACCCTTCAAAGTTCATGCACAAAAATTAGTGACCCTCCCCCTTATCCGTGCATGAAATAAGTGACCCTCCCCTGTTACTCAATACCCCCAAAAAAAACCCGCAATGTGTTAAAGACCCCCTTCTGACTTGCTATACTTTTTAAGTCGCCCTCCCGAAAGGAAGGCAAAATGTGGCCGTTATAACGCGTTGTCCAAAAAATATCAAATCATATGTGTGTTATTCATGTAAATGTACTTTGCTTGAAGTGGCAGGTAAAAAGTGCATGCCTGTACAAAAAATGTAATTTTTAAATTTTATTGATAATGTTGATTCACTATACATGTAGTCGACTATAAGAAAACTACAAACGTGTATTTTCCAGTATAAAACTAGCTATATCTGTTCATATACAGATGTTTAACAACTGATATAGATATACTTGATTAGCATGGGTTGTTTACAAGTGCACATGTGAACAAGATATTTGATTTTGGAATTTCTGTCAAAATGTTGATCCACTATACATGGGAGTCTATGACAAAACTATACATGGGAGTCTATGACAAAACTGTCAAAAAATTTTCAGAATTAAAAATTTGCACTATTTGTGCATATATGGACCCTGAATAATTGACATAATTGTGCTTGATTAGAAGAGGGTGGTAAAATGTGCATCTGTGTACAATAACTTTGTTTTTGGAATTTCGCATAAAATGTTGATCCCACTATACATGGGAGTCTATGACAAAAAAAAAAAAAAAATTTCAGAATTAAAAATATGCACTATTTGTGTGTATATGACCCTGAATAATTGACATAATTGTGCTTGATTAGAAGAGGGTGGTAACACGTGCATCTGTGTACAATAACTTTGTTTTTTGAATTTCGCATGAAATGTGGATCCATTATACATTGTAGTCTATGAAGAAACTATGAATAATTTTTTTTAAATACAAAACTTGGCAAATCTGTGTATTTATGTATGCTTGATTATTGATATTTATGTTCTTGATTAGACTAGAGTGGTTACAAGTCCATGTGTGTGCAAGAAATTTGATTTTGGAATTTCACCGAAATGTTGATTCACTATACATGGCAGTCTATGGTGAAACCCTATGAATAATTTTTTTCCAATACAAAAATAGGTAAATCTGTGCATTTATGTACACTCCATTATTGGTACTAATGTTCATGATTAGACTAGAGTGGTTTCAAGTCAATGGTTGTGCAAGAAATTTGATTTTGGCATATCACTTAAATGTCGATTTACTATACATGGCAGTCTATGATGAAACTATGAATAATTTTTTCCAATACAAAAATAGGTAAATCTGTGCATTTATGTACACTCAATTATTGGTACTAATGTTCATGATTAGACTAGAGTGGTTTCAAGTCAATGGTTGTGCAAGAAATTTGATTTTGGCATATCACTTAAATGTCGATTTACTATACATGGCAGTCTATGATGAAACTATGAATAATTTTTTTCCAATACAAAAATAGGAAAATCTGTGCGTTTATGTAAACTTAATCATTGGTATTAATGTTCATGATTAGACTAGAGTAGTTTCAAGTCAATGGGTGTGCAAGAAATTTGATTTTGGAATTTCACTGAAATGTCCATTCACTATACATGGCAGTCTATGATGAAACTATGAATAATTTTTTTCCAATACAAAAATAGGAAAATCTGTGCATTTATGTACACTTGATTATTGGTATTAATGTTCATGATTAGACTAGAGTAGTTTCAAGTCAATGGGTGTGCAAGAAATTTGATTTTGGAATTTCACTGAAATGTCAATTCACTATACATGGCAGTCTATGATGAAACTATGAATAATTTTTTTCCAATACAAAAATAGGAAAATCTGTGCATTTATGTACACTTGATTATTGGTATTAATGTTCATGATTAGACTAGAGTAGTTTCAAGTCAATGGGTGTGCAAGAAATTTGATTTTGGAATTTCACTGAAATGTCCATTCACTATACATGGCAGTCTATGATGAAATTATGAATAATTTTTTTCCAATACAAAACTTGGTAAACCTGTGCATTTATGTACACCTAATTATTAGTATTAATATTCATGATTAGACTAGAGTGGTTTCAAGTCCATGGTTGTGCAAGAAATTTGATTTTGGAATTTCACCAAAATATTGATTCACTATACATTGTAGGCTATGAGGAAACTACAAATAACTCATAGGTTATCTGATCCTAAATTGTTATTCAAAAGTTGTTCGACCTGAAGCTTCCAGTTGTTATTGATGACACTATGCACTATTCTGAACAGTTTGTATTCTGTCAATGTCCTCAAAAAATTAAAAAATGTACATACAGCGACATGAACGTTTGACACGGACCTATACCCAATGTATTGTCAATGGGAGAATGATGTCAAATAAGTAATCTCCCAAATTGTTATTGAAAGAGTCATTATAGGGGACAGTTATGCACAATAGTGTTGAATAAGTAGAAATCATGACAACTTAAATCAATGTGGCTGCTTGGATCATCAATACATTGTTTATTATACCTGAAATTTGCGCCCGAAGGGCGCGCCGAAAATGGTAATGGCAGAAAATGAAAGTGCCAGGAGGTATTTTTTCTTTTTTTAGTATTCCATAACGTGCACATGTAATTTCAGCTTTGATGCATGAAAAAAGGTGACCCTCCCCCATAGGCTTGCACAAAATTTTATGACCCTTCAAAATGCTTGCGCGAAAAATGGCGACCCACCCCAAAAAACACCGGCCCACCCCCCCTGTAATTTGTGTCCAGTCCCTTATGTAGTGAAAACGATTTTCAAAAGCCTTAGGCCGGCTCGCTTGGCCGAGCTCGGCTCGGCTCGGCTCAACTGCTTGGGGCGCTTGTATGATCTTGAGGCGCGGTTAGCCGTCACGTCGAAGGGCTGTGAGAAAAAATGCAGTTAACTCACACCATTTCCAACTCGCGGCCCAGAGCCAGCTCGCCCGATACCAATTCACCCAATGCCAACTCGCCGGATACCTACTCGCGCGTTGTTTGATGTATAGTGGGCTATGAATTTCGATGTGTCTTTTGCCTGCACCAGACTGCCCACGGAAAAGACCTCGGGGATCTTAAAACAATGTCTTTTGGTTAATGCAGTTGTGTATATTTTATACTGCCTCCGCCACCGATCGGGATACATAGGTACCCGTGATTGCCCGAATCAAAATGTAATCCAAAACGGAAAAGAAAATGGCGGGATAAAGATGATATGTGCGTCTGACAGATCACACAGGCAGTGTGCTAAGACGTAATATTTTGGGTCAATGATTTATTTAGTACCCATAAAAATTGGTATCGGACCGACGAGTTGATATCGGACGGGCGAGTTGCATTGGTTCGGGGCGGGTTGGAAAAGGTGGGAGATATTAAAACTGGTACCCCAGTGAGAGTCTATTAGGAAGGCATAAAAGGAGCTTGTGTCAGTAGAAACCAATTGTGTGCACGTGTTTCAGTTGAATTATAACATATTTTAGTAGTTAGTATATACGTCTGAGTTTTATAAAAATTTTCGACGTAATGAAAACAAGATTATGTTTACCGTGTTACAATATATGATTTTCATAATTGATTTTTCTGATTGGGAATTCGAAGAAGGGAACGCTCGTTGGTGGAAGATGAACATAGTCCGACGGACTGTAACGGGAGAGACAGTGCAAACACATTTCACTTCTCCTCAAAGTTAAACTTTGTTTAGATCTGATCAAGCATTTAGTTCGGATGGAAAACGTTTATTTTGTGATTTTTACGATATTTCGTGTACCTTTAGTGATTTAATGCCTTACCTCTCCTTTAAACAACGGTAAACAGAGACATTCAACAAAAAGCTGCGTGCGTAAAGATCGAACTTTCGATCATGTTCGTAAGCGGGTCCTCGACGAGCGGACAAGTATTTTTACTAGTTTCAGCAGACATGGAAATTATCGTCGGCGAGCGAGAAAATGTTTTCATCTGGCTCAACGGGCAATTGTGAAAAGCAGTCTGGAGGCTGAGAGCTATAGGATTCGCTCTTTATGTAGGAGCTAGCCGTGAATGGGGCAAAAAGCCTTGAGGAAGGGAGGGGGCATGTCTAATTTTGTAGCGGGAAGAGGCAGTGGAGAACTTCTTCCTTGAGGAGAGAGGGCTGACAGAGAGTTTTTTGTAGAGGGGAAAGTGGAGAGGGTAATACCCACTAGTGGACTAGGGGAAATGTCTTTATCGTTGCTAAGGTAGTTGAAAACGATTTCAAGGTAACTTTCCTCTTCAAAAAATCAAATTATTCGAAAGCCTTAGACTATTAAGCTTATATTTACACAAAAAAGGTATCGTTGTTACAATTTCTCGAAATTAGTTGATTTGTTGCACCACCCAAGTTTTTCATAGGTTACATTATCAGGCTGACGAAACCCGTGTCAACTGCACTCGGTGACCGTGACAATCAAATCTCGACCAACGCCAGTCCAAATCAGCAACACCAACAGCGCCGCCGACGGTCGTGATAGAGATGCGTCACAGTCTCGCACATATCGGAAGCTTTCACTTTCCACGTCGGCGGATCGGACACAACGAAGGGACGAGTTTAGCCGTCGCGCCGAACATCTTTCATTTTTTGCTGATTAAGGCGTCATTGATAAGTGACTCAGAAAATTTTGACAGTCACATCTCAAAAGCCACCAGGGTTTTCAAGTAGCGCAATAAATAATATGTTTAAGGTAATATGCACCTCGAAAGTGAAAGACTTAAACTTTTGCTCATATTTTCCTCAGTGAAACTTTGAACCATTCTCTTACCAAAGCAAGAATAAAAATCAGGGGTCACCGTGCAAACTTTGGTACTAGAGAGACAAATCTCTTGCGATTTCTCGATATTTGAAATTCAAAATGGCCGCCATCCCTGTGTAAACTCTATGGGAAAAAATAAAATTTTCGATTTTCAAAAAACTAAGACGGTGAAAACTTTTCTTTCGCCAAGAGCTTCAAAATGAGCCCCCACAACTGGTAGGTCAGAACAAAATTGATAAAATTTGAAGGCCCGAATTTCTGTCCCCGAGGTGCGTTCTACCTTAAGTTTGTGTATTCAGGGGCAATCAAATTTACAGAGATGCATTTTAATGCTGAAATATGGACAGAGCAATGTCAACATTTAATTATTTGTATCGTCATCTACAACAAAGGCTGTAGGGGAATTGGTTCTTGGTTAGAGGCAAGTAATGTGTTCTTTTGACGGTGTTTTCCATAGTTATCAACGGATTATTCATTAAAGGGATGCACTGTGGTTTGAACTGCGCTCAAAGGTCGTATGAGACCCATATGACATATGTAAACACTGTATCCAAGGTACGATGGTGATTGATGAAAGTAAAAACATGTCTGTCATAATCTACATGGCAGCTATGATGATGAGGTGCATCTAGATATCGTGCACAAAATACATTGTTCGTAAAAAAGTAAACGCAGAGGAGAAGCTCAGACGACGGTTTCCCTTTAATCTAGATCTCATAATGGACTCTTGGAACATGAAAAGATCATGTTAAAAGTCTTTGTTTGAACACAGTGTTTCACAACATTAGTATAGTATGCCACAGTGCTTCCGTTTTCTCCGGGGGGAATGCGGTGTCTTGAATGATGAAATGATGCAGTTAGTTATATTGCGTTTAAAATCATGCTGGATGTAGGAAAATCACAACTATTGGATATACTTTAAAATAATGAAACATGTCATTGGTAACGATATATATGGGTGTCCTTGAGTCATGAGTCAGTAGGATTCACTGTGTTCCCATTATATCTTTCCAGTGCGCCAAGGATTCGTGAAATATTAAAAGACTAGACTTTTTGTCAACATGTCTGAGTGAACACGGCGGAACTGTCCATTTTGTCAAAGGTACATGTACTTGTCTATGTTGACGAGTTATTGAGAATGTGCGTCGATAGAGGGCGCTACGTGTGATTCCTTTTACCTTTTTTCGCCTGAGGGCCGCGGCCGTATTAAGGCAGATCTGCCTTTTTTAGTTGGCTTTACAAGGATCGTTATGATGTTAACATACTTTGATAAATAACAGTCCTTGATGACTCCAAGAGACTTTCTCGTTTCATATATTGATTTAATACAAAACTCGATTGATGAGATGTCTTAAACATCAGTCGAAATCAGGTCAACTTCACCGCGCGCGTTCACGACAATCGATTTTGGCTCTGGACATGTGACAAGACATCTTATACTCGTAGACGTTCAAACTTAACGCCTAACCTTAAAGCATTAGAAAGTGACAACTGAAGATCAGTAATATACTTTGCATACAAAGTCTTTGTCTCCAGAAATTTGCACGCAAGCAGATCATACGAATGGGCTGTTTTTCAGAAAATCGTTCGGAACATTCCCAGTTGAGACTTGAAATTCTATGTTTTCATGCTCTAAAGCTCCATTCTTTTCCATGGCAAGGGAATCTTGCAGATAAGGTTGAATGTACCCAAGGGAAAAATTATATGTATAATTATATATATATATATATATATATATATATATATATATATATATATATATATATATATATATAATATATATATATATATATATATATATATATATATAAAATATATATATATATATATATATATATATATATATATATATATTATATATATATATATATATATATATATGGGCTACTGTTCATCATAGTATATAGAATTATGCAACTTTTCGAATTGCTCCTTTATCACAGGAGCGTTTTCGGACGTTGGTCATTCTTTAGGGTGAACTGTTTTTATTTTTATTTGTTTTTTCATTTCATTGAACGTCCAATGTAGTTTAAGGGTTATACCAATCTTCCTTTCTACTACTTTTTTCTAGAATGAACGTCCGTACAAGATTTGAAAAATATATCAAAATTTAATCAAGTACTGATATTTTTTGTAATTTTTTAAAATTGCATCTTTTGTATGTAATTGTGTTTAGGAGCCTGTTATTGTGAATTTGTTCCTTTTAATCATCTAAATAAATAAATAACGAAGTAAATAAATGTATAAATAAATAGAAATAAATGATTAAATTAATAGGTAATAAACTTATACACATGAGCGCAGAGGCATTGCACATCAGATGCTTTTCTACTGGAAAAGCTGTAGATGTGAGAACTAAGAAATTTATTTATTTATTTATTTATTTATTTATTTATTTATTTATTTATTTATTAACGAACCAACAAGTTGCCCCAATGACAAGTGCGTTTAAAATAAAATGTAATGCAAAATCTATAATAACTAAATAAAACAAAAGAAAAACAGGAAATTTCACAAAACTCAGCAGAACCATGACAAACGGACAAAGTAAAACAATTATTCAGTAAATTTGTATTCTATTTTTTCTCCTATCAGATTTCTTATGATAAAATTATGTAATAATTGAAATGGGGCCACGGCCATATGAGCTTGTCTAGTGTTTGTAGACGACTACTTCATATCATGGTCCTACATGTCGTCGTCACTGTCGAGTGCCTTTTCATGTTGCCTCGTCGTCTACTGCAAATTCTCCGAGAAAATTTCTAACAAACTGCACTGCCCTTCATGTTATCAGATCACCGTGAAGATGAAATTTGCCTCTTATCGACCGACCGCACGCTAGGAAACCTTTCTGAAACTGCCCAACCATTACTGTCTCCCCAGTGGCGTCCGGTCTCAGCTTTCACTGTTACTTGAGTACATCATACGTAATCGATATCTGACTCACCTAATCAGATTTTGCAGACTCCCTTGTTTTCGGAGAATTCCCGGTCGAGAAGCATCCGATATTGCCTCATCCGAATCAATAAAGTCGTCTTAAGTAAAATTAACGGTAAGGTTTTCCATTCCCGTGCGGCTTAGTTGTCTGCTTGCAAATTTAAGAAAAAAAGCATGCGACGACATGATGGTTAATACTTTATCAGGAGGTCCTGGAAAAGATAGTGAAAAGTTCTGTTCTTTTTTAGCATTTCATAACTTTCATTTTTATTGAGTGTCAAATCTACTTGGCCTTAATATAATCGTTGAGAGTAAAAAAAGTTATTAGCGAGAAATTTTCTAAACTTTTCCGTTAACGGTTTAAAGTAAATATGACACTTGAAACGAAAACATGCACATCAACTTTATTTTACAAAATGTGGTAGTATCCATTACATCCACCAGTTCATGGTATTTTAAACAACAGCCAAAATCATTCCCATTACATGATTTCTTTATCAAAATTAAGGAAATGTAAACCATAGGTTTGTGCTAATGATGTCCTTCAGTGTACTTCATTTCAGTGAAGCAAAACGTACTGTGCTCGGTATAAGGTTACAATCCACTGTTGTCAAGAATAATTGCCGAGTTCGTTCGTGTTTTCTTAAAAGCCCTCGAATGTCCGACGTCATTTTACCCAGCAAACCTCACTTTCCCTGATTTAATTTCACCGACATTTGAGACCGATCTCGTAGTTGTCTCGCGAGTGTCAGCCTTTTTAGAAAATACGTCAAGGCAGGCCAGTACGATAATCATGCTAATTTGCATTCAGTTCTACTCAATTTCGAAGAGCCCTGCATGAAAATGTGAGCAACTGATTCCTCAGATGTCCATATTTTCTGAAAATACGAATGCTTCAGATATTTGGTAATGCAACAACTCAGAGCAAAACAATGCACGCCCATTCATAAGCGTTACGGTTAGGATTCCATAAACGAATTTCCAAAGTATGTTGTTCCGTCTCCTGTATACGCCCTCAACGTTTGATAGTTCGGATTTGGTTGGTGCAAAGCGTTTAATGCGATTGAAATTGTGAAAAACTTGTCATAATCAGAACCGCAGGGTTTTCAAATTTAGTAGTACTAATTTAAAGACATAATCCCCGGCATGGCACAAACCAGATTTCTGTCTGTTTAACCATCTGCGCTGCTCTGTCATCCTGTGACATTTCTTCATTTGCGCTCTACATCATCCTCAAATTTGAAAAGAATGATCCACAGTGGGATGACTCCGACGAATACTGTTATACTAAATATCTAAACCAAAACCCATTTTAACTATTCCCCGGTACAAGTAGTCGTGATCCAAACTTATCTTTGTACGCTTAGAGAAGCCATTTCAACCTTTCGTACTATCAGCGCTGATGATACATTTCAAAAAATACATTGATATCTGTTCAACTTACTGGCAGTTTTTTCAAAGATAAGACAGTCAGCTTCAAATAAAAGAGCTTCATAATAGCCTTACCCAGCCGTGCAGAATTTATATCAACCACTCGTTGCATAAAATTTTGCTGATACATTTGAACGAACCCCCCTTTACAACTTCCAAGAATTCATCACATATCACCGATAAATCCCTTTCGTATAACTTGACATGCTGGAAAAATGGACACGCATGCGCATTTTTCATTTCAAAACTATTATGGATAAGGTGTTGATAACGTCAAATGAAACATTCTGAGCAATGGGATGGAGTAACTGTGCAACAGCGATAAAATGTTTTAAGAAGAGCAAGCAAATTTCAGTCACGTTATACTTTTGCCAATGATGATGGCAAAATATTCACAGCGGGGGATTCTCGAATACCTATACGATACGGTTGTTTTTCTCATACATTAATTCAGACTTTATACTTTGACAGTGTTTGATAGCCGATAGAAGAAAGCTGAATGTTTCTTGTGTATGACAGATGCAGAAGAGGTCGAGTAGATAAAATCGACGACTCTCTAAATCGAGGCTCAGTCGAACGAAGTCAGTGCATCGTTTTGTGGAAAGATACAGCCGGGGGGTTGCATATTGACACGGCGACAGTCGTATGCAGAGACACTAAAATCTTCTCTTAAAGCGTCCAATATTTATTGCTTTTAAGTCCTGACATAAGCGACCGACGCCTGCGATACTCAAAGCGCGCGGCTTGCATGGGCGCGAGTGCAGTGGTTATCAATAGCTGTTGCTTTCCTACTTCTCGATTTGAATAACGACGACAGAAAGTAAATAAATCAGCGACTCCTGCAGTTTCCTCTCCAGCCGTTTCTAATCTCTTCGGCCAACAGGGAGACATTGACATTGAGTACGGTCATACGCAATTAGGTTATGAATTTTAATTGAATCAACGTTCCAGGTCACGTCCATTGGGACGATTGTCTTACAAGCAGAACTGCTTTACCCTTCGACCCTCTAGGGGGCGCTACATTGAACTTCACGTGTCAAGAGCGTGTCTGAGGAAAAACACTTCTTTCCCGCAGATTGACTATATTATAGTATGCATTGCAGGCAGCATCACTGGCCTTTGAATCAAAAACTCTAGGCAAATAAGAAAAGTAGGTCACACTACACTGCTTGTGAACCTCATTTGTATTATCAAAGTACTTTCATCGCACAAATTTATTAGGAAGGTGAGATCATTGTGATTTACACCAGTTCATTGTCTCTTGTGCTATTTAAAGATATCTTTTTAGGTGTCGTTGATTTGCATTGAAGCTTTTTTTATTGTTGGTTATTTATTGAGCAATTTTGAGAAACTGGTCTTTCGAGAGCAGAAATCTCTTCCTACTCAGACATCGCCATAATTGTCTGTCGTAATGAGGAACGTTTTAATCGATTCTATAATGGCAGTTTTATCGGCCATGGTTGACTCATTCTTGCTGATTATTACGACTAACCACTAACTAAAACTTTGTAAATCATGAAAAATCAGTTTTCTGCTTGACGAAGCGGTGAAAATTTCCAGTTAAATTTATCGTCATAACTTTATCGATAAAACGCAAGCCTCTTATAATTGATGATGCTAGACGTTGATACGAGTTGCGGTGTTTTTGAATAAATAATTACGGGAAAGG
Source organism: Ptychodera flava (assembly GCF_041260155.1). Lineage (NCBI taxonomy): Eukaryota > Metazoa > Hemichordata > Enteropneusta > Ptychoderidae > Ptychodera > Ptychodera flava. The sequence goes on along the minus strand of NC_091933.1, from coordinate 41,491,407 downwards.
TCTTACTGATGTTGATTTTATTAACATGTCTTCGTCACAAAGTTCATAGAGCGAAAGGTTTGGAGTACTTTCGATAAGGTTTGCATGTATAACAAGGTGTTAATATCATGTGTACAGCATATAAAATTCGAAAACCGCTAATAATCACGTGGGCACAAACTATGGCTTTTGTATTGCTTGTATAGGGAAACGGTGTACATTTGAAAGCGACAAAATTGCCTGTAAACTAAATTACTATCATTACAATTTGATATCGCAGCCAGATGTCGCATTTAGTTTGTCGAAATGACATCGTTTAAACACTTACAAAGGTTGCAGTGGCATGCGTGTGTTGGATAATGTTGCCTTTGACAATGTGTGTAATTGTCCTGGTATTGGTTTGAAAAAAATGTTGGGACCCGACAACACTCCCACAATTTTTATGATTATGTTGACGAAATCATACCGTATGAAGATTGAAGCAAAACGTTTACAGTTGCTCACGGATGTGCAATCTATAAGCTTACACGTTTACTTGCTAACCATGGCAGAGTGTCTTTCTCCACAGATTACGCGTATGAAATTGGGTATCATACATTACTCTCACAATTACATTTTCACTTTTTAACACTGTTTTCACCAGACTGTACATTAGTTTTCGAAGTTTTCACCAGACTGTACATCACTTTTCGAAGTACAACATCACATTGTTTTCACCAGACTGTACATCAGTTTTCGAAGTACTACATCTAAATTGCCGTTCTTACTTACTTATAACACACCTAAAGCTTGAACTCTAATAACGTAGTATTATGCGTACTGCATTCTTGTGACAAATTTTTTCTCAGGTCACCGCCTTACAGTTGAGATTACCGTCAAATAATTAAATACACTATAAATTACTCTTAACACTCGTAGAGCAACTATAAATTTTCTCAACGGCATATGTAAACCGCCGGCTTTTATGTTTTATATCTTCATTGTCACTAAACCGATTAGTCAACATCAAACCATGATAATATTCTCTACAAATAATGTAATCTTGCCTCAAATTAGATAAATTTAAATATAAATAAAACTTTTTTACGCTGTGTAAAAGTGCTGTTGCTAATAATCCGAAATTTGATCTCCCTACAAAATACCTTACAGTCAGAATGAACTTCATTTTATATGTAACTCAAATCACAGACAAATAGAGAAACAGACTAGCAACGGGTATTGTTCAAGGCGTGAAGGGGTTACGTAACCCATCCATGTTCGCCTCGCCTCAGCTAGCACTCGCCTCTCTTTTCCGAAGAGTGCCGACCATGCATCCTTCGGTAATTTTCGGATTTTCGCCAATTGTTAAGCGAAAGTATGTTCGGCAAAGTTTGTGTTGATGTTGTCGTGTGTTGCTGAGCGGATTTGGCGTGCTGGCGAAACGGGAGTGTTTTGAGCTTCAGGAAAGTGAGTTTTACCATTTTAAAAATCCCTCTCATATTTTTATAAATATATAGTGAGTGTGTTTGAACCAAATTTGAAAGTCTTTTATCGATACTGTCTGGTTTTACCCAATGGTTTACGGTCAGTCATACCGTCTTTTACACATTCGTCAAGGAAGGACATGTTTATGAAACTGCTGGCGTGTTATCTTTTGATTGGCGTGAAGCAGTGATTCGACCCTGAGAGCTCACAAAGTAACTATGGTTGCTATGCAACTGGCAGCACGATGCCATCTCGTCGTATTTGTCGCATAATCTCGTGCCATTAACAACCACAAACAAAGTCTCCAAAAAATTTAACACCTGTGAAGTTCATTTTAATATGAAAAGGCCATACTCTACCGAGACGATCATGGAACAAAAGGCATGCCGCGTTGCTAGTCTGTTTTTCTATTTGTCTGTGCTGAAATACATAAAAATCCAGCGATGTCAATTCAATGGACTGGATAATCACAATACACCCTTGAAATGGCAGTTAAAACGAACAAAGAACTCCTAATGGAATCTTTCTAGCCCAGAGCGACAAAGCTGCTGTCTTTGAGTATTATTTTTTGTGAAATTTTGTGTATTGTGAGAAGTATTTATAATGATAAGCATTTTTTTTCACGAAAAGGACATATTTTAAGCGAGATTCAAAAATTCCATCATATTTGTTTTTTATACTTAACGTCTAAAAAGCAGGTGCTGATAGACAGAGCTATGAATACCATGTTCCAATGAGCTAACAATTTACGTGCAGACTACCACGCATTATCAGATTTTAAGGTCTGATGGTTGCTGGAAGGTGTTTCATTATAGAAAATCAAAGCTAAAATGACACATAAACAAAAACAACAACGATGGAAGCGACAATGGCCTTTATTCCAAAGTCATAGTGTTTTTCGCCTCTCCATTTGAAAAACAATATTAATTACAGGTGGGGGAGGGGGCTGGATCGGGGGTGTTTCACTCTCTTTTTTACAATGGTGATGGGGTGGGTCACCATTTTTTTGAAATGCTCAATGAGGGGCGGGGTGAAGTGTGTTTTTGAATTAAGACACCGGCTCATTCTTACATAAAATGCATTTACGAACTGCATCATCCAGTTGCAATTGTGAGCCCATCTTTAGGTCGTAACTTCAAAATATCAGAGATATGTGTAAGAAATATCTGGTCGTAACTTCAAAATATCAGAGATATGTGTAAGAAATATCTGGTCGTTTGCAAATTAAAAATTCGTTTTGCAAAGCATCATACCTTCCTCAAATTGCTCCATCCAAAAGTCTGTTTTGCCAAACGTACTGATCATTATGAAATACGCAGTTCATTTACAAAACATGACAAAAACCTGATTCTCTACTCTTTTCTCTGTGAGAACTCAGTATGAGAAAGCAACAATTGCACTTATATTTCACAATTCATTGATATAGTGACATATTTTAAAATGGAAACGTGACAAAATATACAGAATAACATCATAAAAAATGTAAAAAGGCTACAGATACTCTCCCTTGAATATACAGGTTCACGCACAAATTATTTTAACAGACAGATGTGACCTTCTTTCGAAACAAATGCGCTTTGAATCTGGAACAAGATATCTAAGACATTCCAAAGAATGATCTATCGATATGGGGCAATTGAAACACGTCATGATGTCATCCATTCTTTGGTGGTACGTACCTTGCACAGTGTCAGTAAAAGTCACGTCAATGACCTACAATGGAACGTCGGATGGTGTTTGAAGGACTGTAAAAGTTCAGTTCAGTTCAGTTCATTTCATTTCCTTTTATTTCAGTACAAGGCCTCAGCCCATGGTACATTTCAGTTAAATAAAATATACAACAGGAGATGGTCGGTGACAAAAATATAACAAAGCCAGCAAATAAAGTAATTATACAATGACATACATGTGTTTCACTTTAAAAAGCTTACAAAAGTTATTGAAAAGTAACAACTGACTTCCGTCCAGATTCCTGTGTATCTCCGAATGTCAAACCAGCAACAGTATCACCAGGAATTTTACAAAAGCATTGAACTGAAGCAGAATCTGCTTCTGACTGATAAAAGAATGGCATTATAATGGTACTGAGGACGTGGCTATGTAGAAAATTTCAGCTCGTGAAAATGTTTTGCTGCAAAGAAAGTTTAAGATACTCTATTTCCATGACTAGTATTGAACATTGCAAGGCGACAGTAAGACGACGTGAGCGTCAAAAAGACAAAGAAAATAGAGGAGTTGAAACCAGGACAAGGCATTGGGAAGTATGTCCCAAAGGAAATAAAAAACAGATGGCTAAATAAATACCTCTCATTAGTTGTCAGAGGAAATACGTACTTCCGTACTTCCGGCTCAATAGTCACTTTATGACCTTTCGTAACCCCTACAGCATAATGTAGGGCGATAAAAGATGCCGGAGTTTTTACATTCCACGTAAATCTCAATTTTCAGATTATGCTTACAACTCAGTAGCTCATTGCCTTTGGTGAATAAATTGGAACCTTTCTTAGGTAGGTCCTCGAATCGGAACTGCCACGGCATTCCACTGATTAATGATAGCCTTGTGTTTCTGTCTTGCCTGTCCTGCATTCAGTGCAGCCGGGTTTTGTCAAATCATTCAAATGAACAGTGGCAGGCACACAAGTTAGAGTCATCTTCAAAAGCCTTGTGATGTTTGCGAGACGCGTAAATTGCACTTAATTTATGACGTTCTCTTTCATGAATTTAAATAAGCCTGCCGTAATGTCGACTAACGTGATTCCCAGGGCCGTTATGTTACCGATGAAATCGTGCACTCCTCTGAATAATTTTATTAACTGTTTAATCCATAGTCCAACAAGCAATGACGGAGGACAGCATGAACTGCAAAATTTCCGGCGCTTTAATTATGCTCTCTCTCTCTCTCTCTCTCTCTCTCTCTCTCTCTCTCTCTCTCTCTCAAAGAACTTAGTGATAACCTATGTTGAACAGAGTGATGCGTTCAAAACTCAGTGCGTTTGAAGATGACGAAACCCAACTTGAAAATTTGTAACTCCATAAACATCAGAAGATCGTCGTGTGTCTGTTTATGGCAACACTTTGAATGTATTCGTGTACATAGATAGATGCCGTTGACCATATGTAGGTGTGGTCTGCTCATTTTTCAATACCCTATGTCTAACGCTTATCAAAGAGCAAAACGTCTCTTCAGTCATGTGATCGGGATCCATTTTTATCTTATTTGTTTGATTATAGCGTGTTTCCTCGGTGGGAATCACTGAAAAGAGACAGTACGCTAAATGACACTTTGCAGTTTTGCTATCTGCATCCATCGATTTAAATTCAAACCAGCACATGCTTGTTAGACGTTAAGTATGAAAAACGAATATGATAGAATTTTTGAATCTCTCTTCAAATATGTCCTATTCGCGAAAAAAATGCATACTCCTTAAAGTGACTGAGTTGACGATCAAGATGTACACACTCGCAATTCACAGTTTGAGTTGCCCACAGGGACAGGTCGGTTTTGTCAGAAAACTTTTATCGATGGGATTTCAGAGATGACATATAACGAGATATCAAAATGAGATCGCTATTTGCGTGCAAGGCGACCTTAGCTCTTTATGATAAAATTGAGAAATGGCGAGTCTCTTGACAGCCATGCCCGGAGAACATGTAATATCATAGTTGCCGCCAAAGGAACCATTGAAATTAGAATGATTTGTTTTCTGTCCCTGCTGCTCCAATCTCCTTTGCCAGTTTAGTCCCCGAATGAGGAATAGTATATCGATAATGGAATTCATGCTAGTCGTGACAGGTCAAGGTGATTACATTTGTTTCGTATTTTATGACCGTCGGTGGGCTCTTAAGTTATATGAGTTAAACTATACTCGGGCCATGGGTCGCATTATACAGTTATTTTACACTCTCTCTTGAGCAAGCTGGGAACTGAAAATTTTATATAGTGTGAAAGGATCTACATGTCGCTAGGAAACATAAAACTCAGTTTTGCCATCATCTCTCCAGATTAGTCGCCTGCGCAGGTTGTAAGTAATACAGCTGTTCGTATAAAGGTCTCATAAATGCATGATTAAACTCTTTGACTGACGGTATCTATGCTTCGGTTGTACCACTCAATATCGTTGAATTGTAATCGACGATATTTTCATGTTTAATGTCAAAGACGTAAACACCTAGATGACACCTGAAAAGAATTGGCAATTTAAGGCTACTCGTGATGCGTGCTGGACAACTAATTCGTAGGCTTAATAATGATAATGCTAGGGTCACTCAAGGTGTCACAGACGGACAGGCAGGCAGGCAGGCAGACAGAGAAGAAAGAAACAAGAAGTTAGATTACAAGTGTCCTTTGGAGCCAATTAACGATTTTTATGCACGTTTGTTGTCTTCAAAATTTACGTTTCTGAAACTTAAAACGGTTCGATGACAATAGCAAAACATGTCAGACTCTGTATAAATCTCATTATGGCATACTATTACTTTAAACTGTAATGAAGATAGGAAAACTGCATCGTGTAGAATCGTCAGTGAAGCACGCGAGAAAACGTAAGGGAATATTTTGTTTTCAGCAAGGCTATAGTAGTTGCTTTGATAATAGTGTCTAAGCAAGCACATATTCAGCTATTATGACAATTTATTTGATCTTTGGAGTTAGCACCATCTGAATGATCGAAGAGAATAGCGTTGTTCGCGATTTCAGGTTTGTTAATTAGCTATTGTAACACTAGCAGGTTTTATTTTCGTCGTTTATGCGGACAAAAATTTATTTATGCATATTAATGAGAGAGAACAGTGACGTCATTTGCGATCAACGTACTTCGTTTAAACTTTTATCAGGCTGGAACATTGTTGGGGTATTTACGCATATAATCAATATTTTAAAAATATATTGTGAGCATACATGAATACAGATAAAGAATCAATGTTTTCCCCAAGGACCTACATGCCAAGAATGGAAGTCTAGAATAATCTACAAATATCTTTTTTGTCAAAACAGAATGAGTAGAATTTCGGAAGGTTTCGTTGATGATGTACGAATCTCCACGTTTAGGGACCGAGCACAGTTAACGGCAGGGGGCCGGAAGAGAAAATGGGGGGCCCACGAAAAAAAATTAGTGTTCTTAGGGTGGGCCATGAAAATTCCAAGGAAGGTAAGGGGTGGGCCACCAAAATTTTTTACACCATGACAGACAGAGAATATTTTTCAGCATTTTTGTTCCTTGTTGAAGCTGGAGTTCCTTGTTAAACTTCTTGTAGCATGAAATACCAAGTCTTAAACCTCACAATGCAGCTGTTATGTGTAAAATGAGCAATATTATTATTGAAAATTGACTTCATTTGTCAACAATAATAATGGTTGGTAATGATACAGAGGCTAGGTTGAAACTGGTTATTTCATCATGCTATAGGAAGAACTAGAATACGTAGTGGACACACAGGAAAAAAATACTGAAAAAAGGAGAAAAAATGGCATTAATGGGTCTTTTATAGTTAGCCCATGAAGGACTATTCCAATGGCAGACTGTCATTACAGTGGAGTAACATTGAATATCTTGGGTAGTCATAGAAAGGCAGACACTGGGTTGTGGAAAGTGCATTGAAATCACAATGGTCATGTTATACATATGTTCAAAGTGTGTTCTATTTTGATCTCCTGCCTTGGAGTATGCATCATTTGGAAAGGTATTGAGGGTCAGTAGCTGTACATAATTTGGCTATTTTTTAGTATTTTGTGTTCTGTGTGTTTCACTTGAAGTTCTTATTTTACTCAGAGTATGATGAAATGCACAATATTGAGCTTGTTAGACTAACTTGGAGATGTGCAGTGAACACTGTCATCATTAAAAATAATTCATGTCTAAATCAATGCTTCAACTATAACAACTATAACAGCACTGAATGAACTTGTAGATTGTTTATAAGGTATTTGGTAATTTCATCATTCTTTGAGATTAAAATAGCACAACACGATACTGAAAAGTAGCTGTAAGTGTTACAAGTACATATGTTATTTTGTTTGTTTATTATTTATATATTTATTTGTTTATTATTTATTTCAAAAATGCAAGAATGTTGCTTTTACTAAAGCATATATTAAAAGTTATAAGGATTATCTATATGTGTACAACTTTGTACCTATGTAATCTTTCTTTTTTGGGGAGGGGGGCCACAAAAACTTTGTTGCCGGTGATGGGGGCCACTACAATTTTTGCTGGTGTTAGGGGGGCCTATAAAAAATATATGCACCACATATTTTCTCTTCCAGCCCCCCTGCCGTTAATTGTGTTCGTTCCCTTAGTCAGTTCAATGTTTGTAGTGGTTGAGGCAAGATAGGAACGGTAAAGTCCCAGGCTTTCCTCAGGGCAGAATTCCAAGGAAGTCATATTGAACCTCGAAAGCCGCGGTGACGGCATCGGTAACGATAATTTCGATCGGACGGCTCTGAGAGAAGCGAATCAAATACAGAACACATTGACAGAGAAGGTACTGCAACAATACATTCTGATGAAGTGTGTACTTGGGGACAACGTACTCTTACAGATGACAAAAATTGATTTATGTGACGTCGAATGATTGACAATAATAGTTTTAGGTCCGCCCAGTATATAATTGTGACATTTATCCAGTTACCGTCACCTCCCTCCATAAATGATTGATTTCAGTCGTGTAAAATGCCTGTGTCTCCCCTGCGGAAATACATTGGTATTCTTTCCTGTCCTGTGTTGTCATTGTAGTGATATCAGTAGTGAAATAGCGCTGTAAATTATCACACTTCATCAATTGACTACACAATTATTTGAACGCAATATTTGAACGTGATGAACTCAACAAGTCGTGGTGTGTAACGTTAGCAGTCACGTGGTGCCTAGCTGGAGCTGAGCGCCAACATAAATGTAAAATTTACGGCTGACTCGCAGCGTGTTTGCAAGGTTATATCTGATTGGTCGATTGTCACTATTCACAGCAACTTAGGGAGTTTATTTGTATTATTTAATTATAACGGTAAGATTCTGCCAACCAATTGGATAACAGCTTTGAAATCGCTGCGAGTCGCCCCAAAATTTACCGCCAGCTTGAGATAAACTTAGTTGATGACTTGAAGTTTATATATATAATTACAGTGCTCGACGCCAAAAGCAGATCATTAGAAATATTAACACAAATAATGATCAGATCGTGGAAGATCATACAATAACAAAACCCGCAGAATTTCAAATCTTGTTTATAGTAAAAGCACAATGTACTGACGCCAGCTGTTGAACGTGTGCATGGTGAGCAGTTGTTTTATAAAGAGCTTCTTTGCTCATGTCCGGTGTATTTGACTGAGTTTCTATGACTGTATTTTTCATATTGTGACCATTTTGAAGTGATGTATGCTACAGGTGAGCGGCAAAAGCAGTGCCAAATCCGACAAAATGCTCCCACCGTTCATAAGCTGTACTGAATATAATTGTAAATGCTATTTTGTTTACTTTTTTTCACTATTAATATCTGGCAGCGTTACAATCGAAACCGTCTTTGAAAGAGGCACCTCTCATCTTTAAATGTCACCATCACGAACCGATACATAAACACTCCCGTCAAAATTTTGAAAGGAATGGTTTGGATGAACATTTAGCGTGTTACTATAGGATGTCGTCGACGTGCGTCAAATAAATGGCACAGTGGATGAAATTTGGTTATAAACAAAATGTTTACTTCATAGAAAATGTCAAAAACGCAATAAATGTTGTCTTCCTTTTATATTTATATTTATATTTATATATTTGTTGGTACACAACTTGTATTTTTGTAAAGAAAGTAAATAATTTAACTGTTTCACGGCACGTTTGTATTTAGTTTCAAGCATTGAGTCTGGTGTTTGCATTAATTTCCAAAGTCGCATTGCTCAGGTTAGGCGTTTTCCGTTGTCATTAAATTTGCTTCTTTCATGCTCTCACCAAAGTTCAAAGGAGAACAATTGGCTGTCTCTTCAACAGTCAGTGTGACTTATATTGACGTTGCCAGACATAAAAACAAGCGAAAATGACGTTCACTAATCGAACTGAGCTTAATCACCCTTCTCCCTTAACAATAAATTTTCACTTTTTGATCTTCTGAGACCATGCAGTCTGAGACGATACAAATGGCGCCGATCATCAGTTGAGTCAACGATCATGTTTTAATCAAAATATGTCATTAATTCTCAGACAACCACCACAACAATTGTGCTGGTTGTCTAAGATCAATTGAGCCCTGGCTAGTTTTTTTTTTGCGTAATTCATTTATTTCCTATTTTACTCCCTTTTCAAACAATTGATTAATCGGGAGTTTATAAAACACAATAAAATAAACAGGGAATATTAAGGTCTTGCCAAACGGTTACTACAGGACCTATACTGGGTCAATGATTCTAGATCTGTACTTCGCATTTCACCACTTGTGCTCTGTGCAGAGTCAGACATACTCTTTTTTAAACAAAGGAACAAAAAACTAATTGCCTAGTGTTTCTCATGATATAAAATCTTGTCTGTAATTCTTGTGGTCATACGTAAGTTTTTTTTTAAACAAAGTGTTTATTTATTTTATGTTCTATTCTTTCACGCCACGCTATGATGAGTCAGCGGTCTTCGTGATCAGTAAGTTGATCACAACCACTTCAACTTTCCCTTCGCGACCCTCTTACAACAATCCTTCTTGTTTATCGATATACCGGTAGGAATCAGCATGCACACCCTTATTCCAGATACAGTCTGAAGTGCGGCATTACACTGTGACGAGGTAAGTAAAGATATTGACTCAAATTAGGCAGCATTCAGTTATTATGGTCAAGGGAGGCCGGCAATCCGAGGGGAGGGGAGTAGAATGAAATTTGAAAATTGCAAGGTGGGGGTCATCTAATTTTCAAAAATGTAAAACCGGGTACAAAATATTCTTCGAAGTAGAGGTGATTTCCGCCTGTTTATTAATACAAGTGTTAGCTTTCTTGTCAGCATCTTCGCCTAGTCATGTTTATAAATTCTTGCTCTAACCAGCAAAGTAGATATGATTGGTTGTTGGCAGTCGTTGACTGAGGTAAGGCGAGAAACCAGGTCACAGGTGTAATCTAGTTGTGATGGCATTGTGCAGGTGTACGTACATGAGAAAGAAGCTGACTTCGAATATTGACAAATTTTCAGTTTTACTGTGTGAAAATCACCTCCAAAGTTGTCGCCGGCTTGTTAAAGTTACTGCAGTGGTACCTACGTAACTTTAGTGTTAATGCTATGGCTTCGAGTAAAGAAAAACGACCGATACCAATTCTACTGCCCCCTGACACAGGTAGCGAAGATGACACGGTAAGATGAGGTAATGGTTTTACTCCAAGAGTTAGGAGCACGTTCTCTTGATATAAAGATTAATCGACTTAGAAATGATATAACGTCGGTTTTTCAACTAAAATTGAAGGAGCTGAAAGTTGAATTCATCCTGAAAATTGCCAATCTGGAGAGTAAAATTGACCATGTCGCACAAAAGTTGCGATCTACGCCAGGTGGGCAACATGGAATGCAAGATATCAAGCCAGGTGGGCAACATGGAATGCAAGATATCAAGCAAGGTGGGCTACATGGAATGCAAGATATCAAGTCAGGTGGGCAACATGGAATGCAAGATATCAAGCCAGGTGGGCAACATGGAATACAAGATATCGATGCAACTAACAACGCTGATACAAATCTGTTGGAGAAAGTGAACTCATACTACAAGAGCTAGGTGGTAATGTAGCCTCGGAAGTGAATGTTTTGCCGACAGTTCGTTTGCGTAGTTACGGTGAGGGTGTACATATCTGGTCTTGTAAAGTTTGCAGTAGAAAACGTTGTCGTTGACCAGAAATAGAAACAACTCCAGGCGACACAACACTTGAAAAATATAGTCGGAAATTTGGTCGTGTATACTTGCGTTCAGGTAAGTCACAAATTGATAGCTTGATAGAGTTAAACGCACGCTTTCTCTACGCTTTCAACAAGAATTGACATGGTTTGAAAATGTAAGTGATATAACGAAAGATGTCATTCAAAATGTTTATAAAACAGAACCATATACATTTACTTTCGGTTCTCGTAGTCAGCGGTCGTTGTTTGCGCCTCTTCATATAGAAACTGATAGGTACAGAGGTGAAGCAGCAACTGATAAAATTTGTCTTTTAAAATCGAAATGCTATCAAACATGAAATTCATTTCCTTTTACATTGTAGTTTTTAGAATGATTATCGTAATTCTTGTATAGATCTTGATGGTTATGGTGATTACAATATAGTCTGATAGTAGACGATAAGATAAAATAGTTATTAACAAATCGACCAGAAATTCAAAATACAGTGAAATATATCGAGAAGACTCTATAATTAAGTTGTTATTAGGTCTTAAATATTTTGATTATGGTATGCTAATGAAACTATGGCTACAAAATTTTTGTATCAGGCCCGACAAAATCTGCAGACAATGCTTGTCATGGGTACCTTAAGCCTTGACCGTTGGCCGTTTTTATTGACATAACATTGCCTTACATGCTTTTGTTGTGGTAGGAAGTATTAAAAAAAAGTTTAGATGACTATGCGAAGTTTTTATTCAAAGTGAATCCCTGTTGCAATTCAGTGTAAAATTCAGATAGTAAATCCAATGATGACTAAAGAGAACGAGAAAGAAAATATTAATCAATTACAAGTGATGTACACAAGAAAGAACGTATATGCAGGGAAAGAGAAAGAATGTTCTTAAATCATTTGGAAACTGTAGAAAGCAATGTCATGGCTACATCAGAGCCAGAACAAGGCTGGAATACATGGGTACACGCTGGGCATAAACGTGCCTTTGAAATACCTATTCATAGGCGTAAACCACTTATTACCAGATAGTACAAAATGTAATCGTTTTTCTGTAATATTTTAGACCACATGTATACCTTTCTTGATTAAAAAATCTAACAGTTTTACAACCTGACATCAAAGTACAAATATCATGTATCAAAACATTTTCAGCAATGTTTGGTTTGATAAGTTTGCAATATGACATTTGCATTACACTACTGTAAAACATTCATGGTTTGCGTTTTGAGTAGCAGCTGTCACCGAGAGTTGAATTGACGACCGTTCATTCATTCATTCATTCATTCATTAGGGAATCATTGGTACCCATGCATTCTCTGTGGCAGTTTTCATTGTCAACAGTGCTGCAGGCTTATTTGAAAGGTAAGAGAAAACACTCCTTTAAAACAATGTATGACATAGCTTCCTGAGTTTTGCAGCTCATCAAGTGTGTCCATATATACGATGACCGTTGACCTGTTGTTCCCATATACATGTTTGTGTGTTTGTGTTTGTGTGTGTGTATATGAGTATGTGTATAGATATATTATACAATGTATTTACGCACCCTGAAGCATGTACATAGGTTTTAAATAAATTATATGGACGTGTTTAATTTTATATATATATATATATATATATATATATATATATATATATATATATATATATATATATATATATATATATAGTAATACATTACAATCAAAATTGTGTTTTGTCGTTTTATGACTGTTGAAGTAAAACACGAATATCATTCTGTAGAAAGTCATATTTTATTGAATTTGTATACGCTCTGAAGTAAGCATTTTAAGAAATACACCATCAGAAGACGACGTAAAGCAGTGCATATTTATTATATGGCGTAAAATTAAACAAGGGGTCCTATCAGGACAAGACAAACAATACTCACTGATGTGCTTTTGTCATCTGATGCGTACCCACATAGACGAAAAGATGGCTTTTCGATTTTCTCCCAGTTCGATGCCACATCAAACCATTCTTTTCTATAGAACTAGAAATAATGTAACGGTCGATACTTCCCCTTTCTCGGTAAGGCGGCGCAGCGCACTGACAGACGGATCTGAAGTTTGCGCCTGAGTGCTTCGTTCTCGCCCAGGGGTAAGATGCAATAGACGTTCTCTAATTTATGCTATTCCATACGGATGCAATACCACTTTGGAAATCTTCTTGCTGTCGAGGCGCGAAATTTATTCAAATTCGATGATTGTTTATCAAATGTTCTTGAAAAGAGCTCTTGTAGAAACGGATGCTTTTAAAATGCTTCTTTTATCTCGCTACTGTGTGATATTTTATGGCTGTCATAGCAAAGCTTGCTGCAAGCGTTATCTAGCACTTTGGGGACATAGTAATCATACAAGTGAATGACGTAATTATTTCAGGTGAAATAAAAATAGCTTTTTCCATTATACTTCCATTACGTTATCAAATAAGATAAAAATTAAAATATTTGTCGCGAATTCTCATTTCCCTCTTTGAGTATTTGATATCTCACGATTTCCGAGCACAGATCCAGAGAATGACATATTTGTCTCCGTCCATTACTAAGCCAAGAAAACTACTTCAAAATTGAATGATTTCGCCGACGGGATAAGTTTGAAGCGTGAAATAAATTGTCCAACTATTTTGGATCGGACATTTTCCCAGTAACATGAGATGATAATGCCGTGATGAGCTCTTTTAAGTGTAAGGCAGTTTGTAATAGGGCAATGTCCTCCCATGTGACAAGTATAAAGTAAATTGTACAAAACATTGATGTCTGTGCTTTTAGGAAGACATAGGCGTTCAGTCATTGCAGTCAAGACGCCTCTCATAAGACTGACAAGTGAACCGGAATGAAACTTAAGCTAACGTGTGCGCAGATGGGTATATTCCGTGTTTTCCTAAATTCTATAAAATAGTATTAACAAAATGATCCGTTCGGGAGGAAATAACGCTGGGACAATGATCTACATTTAATGTAACATATTGAAGATAATAAACTTTGACTGGTATTCATACAAAGTCGAGCGTTTGCAAAGTCTGGGCCACTTACACCCGTGGCCACTTTAGTGTTGATTAAGCCTGTCTGGTGCAAGCAGAAATTCTGTTTGTATAAACGAAACAAAGTGGTGGTCGGTGTAATAAATGTAAGGTTCACTATCGGCACCCCACTGTTAGGATTGAGATAACGTTCTACTAAAATGTCTCGCCTGCCCAATTCAAATCGATCACAACACTGCACTGTAGACACGCTGTAAGTCTGCACTCCGACAATGAACATCAATAACAACGGTCGCGAATATCATACGGGAAAATCCTTCAGTAAGGACGTGGGCAGCTTGATTGTTCAAAATATAAGACATTGTGGTGGCAATTTGGCATCTAGCGAGGTACCACGAGGAGCTACAAAATAACAAGCAAGCGACCGTTTTAAGATAAGCATGGAGGGAGCCAGAAAAGTTTGGAAGAGATATACATGTATCAGGACAGGTTCCCTTCAACCGGGATGAGAAAAGTGTCGTTCATGGTTACACACATATGAATACGTGTACATGTAAAACGCTACCCCGACTGTACTTTACTCTCACCTTTCCGTACCAAGTGAAATTGGAGTAAGTTTATTCACGGTTTGTAGGAAAGAAACATGGCTTTTTGCAAGTGAATGTTTATTTCGAAAGTTTTGCAGTCAAGACGGCGATGTCTGTAATTTAATTGCTAACATTTTCAAAGTGGCGTTTTCTCAATTCCCGCGTCTGAACAAAGTCTGAACACGACACTTACGATACACGCTATAGTATCGTTGGTATTCATTCACTGCAATATTGAAATCGGCACCAATGTGTGATGTTCTGTAACACTGATAGCCCTGCGTACGATGCTGTGTGTTCCGCTACAGCTAATAGCCCCGCTCACCACACTTGTGGTGAGCGGGGCTATTAGCTGTAGCGGAACACACAGCATCGTACGCAGGGCTATAACACTGACTGCATTTGCAACACATGAGTTTTACCTGAAACTAAATACTGATAGGGCAAATGCTGTAATCAACATCATTTGTATACAGTGTATTTTATAATCACTCCGTAATTTCAGGCTAATCGGCGTGTCAATGGGGTATCGATAGTAGGATCATTATCACCGCTGATACAGGGTAAAGTGACCGTTTTATCACCCTTCTGCAGACAGAATTTCTGCTTGCACCAGACAGGCTTGATCAACACTAAAGTGGCCACGGGTGTAATTGTGTTGTTAGGATCTATGGTGGATCAAATATAGCCCCTCATATCAAAAAACGACTCATTCAAAGTGAAGACACATTCAACAAACGTGACAACAATCAGCCAATTTTCATTGAATATATAGATTAATTCGAGATACTTTTTACCTGTTCGAAGCTAATCAGAGACATTGCATGGTTATCTATGATATACACATGTACATTAAGTTTTAGTGCATCTTGCAATAGTTTCATTCATCGATTAAGTTTCCTGCATCGAATGCAAGATGCATGGTAATTATGTAACAGAAACTACTTCAAGTTTTTTTTTGAAAAATTTTTGCATCGGGTACCGTATATATATATATATATATATATATATATATATATATATATATATATATATATATATATATATATATATATATATATATATATATATATATATATATATATATATATATATATATATATATATGGACAAGTCAACACTGCTAAACAAGTCAACACTGCTAAACAAACGTACAGAATTTCTGTCGACATTTAAACACAGAGGCAAATTCCTTCTTATTAACACTTGAACGCGCCAGAACAACCGCCTCGTTTGCATATACACCTGACTCTCAGTATATA